>NC_072420.2:11959011-12261154 GCF_028858775.2 Pan troglodytes | reverse complement strand
CAATTATTCTATTTAATCACAAATGTCAGCATCTCTTTTCTTTAGTTTTGGCACATGATTTTCACCTTTTATCCTCTCTCTCTCTCTCTCTCCATGCTTCATTATATTAGTTCCCTAGGCTATCACAACAAATTGACACAAACTAAATGACTTCAACAACAGCAATGTATTCTAAAACAGTTCTAGAGGCTAGAAGTCCTAAATACAGTGGGGCCACACTCGCTCTGAGGTCCCTAGAGAGAATCCATTCTGTAGATCTTCCAGCTTCTGGGGGCTGTCAGCATTCCTTTACTCATGCCAGCATTCCTTTTCCCCAGCTTCTGGGGGCTGCACCACTCCAATCTCTGCTCCCTGGTCACATTGCCTCCTCTTCTGTGTGTCAAGTCTCCCTCTGACTCACTCTTAAAAAAACATTTGTCAGGCCAGGCACAGTGGCTCATGCCTGTAATCCCAGCAATTTGGGAGGCCGAGGAGGTCGAATAACTTGAGGTCAGGAGTTTGAGACCAGCCTGGCTAACATGGTGAAACCCTTCCTCTAATAAAAGTACAAAAATTATCTGGGCATGATGGCAGGCGCTTGTAATCCCACTCCTCAGGAGGCTGAGGCAGGAGAATTGCTTGAACCTGGGAGGCAGAGGTTGCAGTGAGCAGAGATCTCACCACTGCACTTCTCCAGCCTGGGCGAAAGAACAAGACTCCATCTCAAAAAAAAAAGAAAAAAAAAAAAAAAGAAGAAGAACATTTGTCATTGAATTAAAGACCCGTGAGTATATTTCAGAATAAGCCCCTTCCCTTAAAGTCCTTAACTTAATCACAAGCATTGCCATATAAGGTAATATTCACTGTTTAATGTGTCATAATATTCAAAGATTCCAAGGATTAACACGTCACATATCTTTTAGAAAAAACTATTCGGCCTACTAAACTCGATGAGTCTTCATCTACTAAGACTCAGGCCAAGTCAGATAAAAAGCTTTATAATATTCCATACCTCTCTCTACACGTGTTAAAAACAAGGAGAAAGAGTTTCTCTTAAAATTTTAAGTTCACTAAAAATAGAACAAAAGCAGAAACAATTGAGGTTTTTGTGGTTGTTGCTGTTTGTGTCTTTATTTTTAAAGATTCTACTTTGTACCATATACGCATGGTAAATTATTCATTATCATATCTGCTCCTTTTTTTTCATTTGAAGTAATCATATTCCATGGAAAATATTTAAATTCCCAGGCATTGTTAGTTGTAGAGCTCATAAAATGTTCAATGCTTCAGTGAGTTGCAAATTGAAAACAAATAAATTCTTGGAGAAAAACTTGACAGTATTCTACACACTTTGCTCTTGATTGATGTCATGTGGTGATTCCAATAAATGACTTTTTTCAAACAACTTAAACTATAACTGATTTAAGTAAATGGGTGTGCAATGGTTCTTTCTTATAGATCTCATCTGCTGAGATGCTATACACAGAATTTCAATCATCTTACCCTATGATTTTTCAAAGGTATATAAGAATGAATAATAATACTATTATTATTCTAAAAATAAAAATAATTATATTCATTATTCTAAAAATAAATTTTTGTTTATTATTAATAAAATCACGTTATAAGGATACATTTATTTATTTATTGCAATCATGAAAATATTTAGAATGTACCATTTTCTAGGTAGTAAACTAGTGCTTCACATATTTTTGTTCATTTAATCTTTATTTTTATAAGTCAGCAACTATACACATTATTTTATATTATTTATACTTTATAAAATATAATAAAGACATTTTAAAATATATATCAAATATATAATAAAGTATTACATTGTAAAATACCATATTTTATAAAGTAGATGACTATCAATATAGTCATTATATAGATGAGTAAACTGAGGCATATTGTTTCTGTAAAAACCTCAAGAGAGCACATAAAATAAATGCTGCAGACAATGAGCCAAAACATCATACTAAGGATTTTGCTTCCAGAAGCTGCACTCTTAACTACTAGGCTCTAATGCCTTTTTTTATATAAATGATATCATATTGTTCTCTTTTGATCTGGCTTCTATTAATTAGCATATTTATTGAGATTAATCTATTTATAGTATGGATGAAAGTTTCATTTATTGCTTGTAGTATTTCAAAATATGGATATATCAAAGCTTGCTTATTCATTTATCTGTTAATGAATATTTGATTGTTACATGCTCTTCACTATTAGCCCCTCTCTCCCATAAAAAAGTGCTGTGAATGTTTTGGTACAAGTTTTTTATGTACATATACTTTCATTTCCCTACAAATTGATTGGCAGTCATATGATAGGTGCATACCTCAAAATATTTTAAAAACTGACAAGCCTTTTTCCAGAGTCATTGTACTAATTTCCATTACCATTAGCAGTGCATGTATGTTGGTTTTCCTCTATAGTTTTGCCAACACTTGGCATGGCCAGCCTTTTTAACTTTAGCCATTCTTTTTTCTTTCTTTCTTTTTTTTTTTTTTGAGATGAAGTTTCACTCTTGTTGCTCAGGCTGGAGTGCAATGGCACAATCTCGGCTCACTGCAATCTACACCTCCCAGGTTCAAACAGTTCTCCTGCCTCAGCCTCCCAAGTAGCTGGGATATAGGCACGCATCACCATGCCCAGCTAATTTTTGTATTTTTAGTAGAGATGGGGTTTCACCATGTTGGTCAGGCTGGTCTCGATCTCTTGACCTCAGGTGATCCACCCACCTTGACCTCCCAGAGTGCTGTGATTACAGGTGTCAGCCACTGCGCCTGGCCTCTTTTTTTCTTTTTTGAGATAGGTTCTTGCTCTGTCACACAGGCTGGAGTGCATTGGCACAACCATAGTTCACTGCAGGCTCCACCTCCTGGGCTCAAGTGATTCTCCCACCTCAGCTTCCGAGTAGCTGGTACTACAGGCATGTGCCACCATGCCTAGCTAAATAGAGACACCATGCCATGTCTTTTTCTTTTTTGTAGAGACAGGATCTCACTATGTTGCCCAGGCTGCTCTCTAACTCCTGGGGTCAAGAAACCCTGCTGCCTTGACCTTCCAAAGTGCTGGGATTACAGGCTTGAGCAACTGTACCCAACCCATTTTTGACAGACACAGATTAATTCCCTAATGACTAATGATATTGAGGATCTTTCCATGTGTTTACTTTCTATCTACATATGTTCTTTAGGGAAGAAGTATTCATTTAAGTCATTTGCCTACTTTTATTAGAGTTGCTAGATTTATTATCAAGTTTTGAGAGTTCTTATATTTTCTGGACACAACTTTTTTGCCCGACATATATTTTGCAAATATTGTTCTCAGTAGTGTCTTATATTTCTATTTGTTTTACAGTGTTTCCTGAGGAACATATGTGTTACATTTTGATGAACTCAAGTTGTCAATTTCTACTTTGATGAAACATGGTGTTTGTGTCATGTCTAAGTAGTGTTGAGGTCAAAGACTTTTCTATATTTTCTCCTATACGTAATTTTTCTTCCTTTTTTTTTCACTTTGTTTTTACATTTTACATTTAGGCATATGATCTGTACTAAATTAATTTTTGTATCATGAGTTACGTGTTAAAGTTCTACTTTTTGCATATGAGTATCTAATTGTTCCAGCAGAATTTGTTGAAGGGCTATCTTTTATTTACTGAATTACCTTTGTATCTTTGGAGAACACCAATTTACCAAAATTCTGTACATATAGTTCTGAATTTTCTATTATCTTCCAATGACATTTCTGTCTATCTTTATGCCAATATCACACTATTTTCATTACTGTAGCCTTATAAGCTTTGGTATTAGATTGTGCTAATCCTTCAAAAATATTCTTATTTTTAAGAATTATTTTGGCTATTTTAGACTCTTTGCATTTCTACTGAAGTTTTAAAATTAGTGTGTAAATTCCTATAAAACAATGCCTAATAATATTTTAATTGGGATTGTATTGAATCTATATTTAGGGATAATCACATTTTACCATGTGAATTTTCTAACCCATATTCATATTACGTCTTTCCATTTATTTAAGTCTTCTTTAACTTTCTGCAGTGGTTTGAGTTTTAGTGTACCAGACTCTCACATCATTTGATAGATTAATTCCTAATTCTTCTACATTTTTCATGATATTATTAATAGTACTTTTATTTTAATTTTTTATTGTTCATTGCTGGTATATGGAAATATTAGTTTAATATGTTGCTTTTTTTCTTTTTTATGTTGCTAACTCACTTATTATAGCCAGCAGTGTTTTTGTAGATTTCAGTGGACTTTCTACATAGACATGCCGTCTATAAATAAAACCAATCTACATTTTCCTTTCCCGTCTGTAATTCTTTTGTTTATGTTTTTTGTCTATTTTACTTGGTAGAATGTCTAGTGGAATGTTAAAACAAAGTGCTAAGAGTTAATGGACTCATCTTGTTCCTGAAATAGGGGGAAATAAACTGATTTTTCTTCTTTAAGTGTGATGCCAGCTATTGTTTTTACATAGATATGTTTTATTAGGATATTCTTGAATTTCTTCCAGACAGTAATAACTTAGATCTTGTTTTATTGATCCAATCTGCTTTTAAATTGGTATATTTAGACCATTTATATGTAATGTGGTTATGTGTGCACATATATATATTTTTTTTCTTTTTTCTTTTTTTTTTTTTTTGAGACAGAGTCTGGCTCTGTTGCCCAGGCTGGAGTGCAATGCAATGATCTTGGCTCACTGCAACCTCTGCCTCCTGGGTTCAAGCCATTCTCCTGCCTCAGCCTTCTGAGTAGCTGGCATTACAGGTGCCCGCCACCATGCCTGGCTAATTTTTTGTATTTTTAGTAGAGACAGGGTTTCACTATGTTGGCCAGGTTGGTCTCGAACTCCTGACCTCATGATCTGCCCACCTCAGTCTCCCAAAGTGCTGGGATTATAGGCGTGAGCCACCGCACCTGGATATTTTTAGTTTTAAACCTATTATTTTGCTTTTGCTTTCTATCTTTCCTGAAGGAATTCAGAACCAGATATCCCCAAACATGCCACTTTGGCATATTGATTTTTTTGAGTTAAAGACACTTGAAAAATAGCAGATGCAAGAAAAATACTCTGATTTTCCTTTAAAGCACTCTGATTTTCCTTTTTCTTAAAAGTAGGAGGTAAAATTTCTACATGAAAGTTGCCCTCTTTATACAAGAAGGAAAGTAACAGTCTCATCACCCAGGATGAGAAGTTGAGGCAAGGGAAACCTGTACAAACAGACCTTGTTAAACCAACCCTTATCCTGTTAATCACCTCTTCACCCAATTAACTACACTAGTTCCAGCTCCTTTGTCTTGTCATATTTCACAATTTACTACTCTGTGTCTACTTCAGAACATAAGTGATTATGTCATGGAGTCTTCCTTCCTTAAGGAATCTCTCATGCCACATAATACATGTATTAAATAAATTTGTATGCATTTTCCTGTTGATCTGTCTTATATCAATTTAATTCTCAGGCTTAGCAGAGGAAAAAAAAAAACTAAGAAGATGGTAATAAAATTTTGCTTCCCCTACCATCCCATCTGTTTTTTGCTTATTTTCCCTCTTGTTTGCCTTCTTTTCTATGAATTAAATATATTTTATGGTTTCATCTTATCTCCTTTTTTACTTGAGAATTAAAACTTTCTATATTGTTAATTTTAATGGTTGCTTTTGAGTTTGTAGTATACATGTTTAACTCATCACATTCTACCTTCAAATTATAATATACTACTTTACATACAGTATCATGAAGTAACATTTTCATTATTTTATCCTAACTGTTGTTCTGTTATTGTCATGTAATTTATTTTTATATATGTTGTAAACTCATTATAAATTGTTATTATTCTTGCTTAAATTAGAGGTTAATAATGTTGTTTTCTTCTCTCTCTCTTTTTTTTTTTTTTTTTTTTTTTTTGAGACAGAGTCTAGCTTTGTACCAGGCTGCAGTGCAGTAGTGCCATCTCAGCTCACTGCAACCTCTGCCTCCCGGGTTCAAGCGATTGTCCTGCCTCAGCCTCCCGAGTAGCTGGGATTACAGGCACATGCCACCACACCCAGCTAATGTTTGTATTTTTAGTAGATACGGGGTTTCATCATGTTGCCCAGGATGGTCTCAATTTCCTGACCTCGTGATCCGCCCACCTCAGCCTCCCAAAATGCTGGGATTACAGGCATGAGCCACCAGAACCAGAAATGCTTTCCTTAAAAGCTAAATATTTTAGGCTTGTGTGCCATTAGGCTCTGTTACAACTACTTAATTCCACTTTTGTAATTCTATAGCATCCATTGATAATACATAAACAAATGAGCATGAATGTGTCTCAGTAAAAATTTGTTCACATAAACAGGCAGTCCACCCATGAAGCTATAGCTTGCTGACCCCTTGTTTAAACAATCAATTGAATTCAAACAGAAATAAAAGGATCTTATATATTTAACCATGTTGATACCATTTCCAGTGCTTTTCATTCTTCTATGTAGATCCAAATTTCCTTTTGATATTATTTTACTTCTGCCTGAAACATTTTCTTTAACATTTTTTATAGTGTTGTTTTACTGGTGATGATTTCTTTCAGGTTCTAAGTGCCTGAACAAAATCTTTATTTCACCTACATCTTGAAAGATAGTTTCTCTGAGTCTACAATTTCCAGCTGACAATGCTTATCTTCCAGTACTTTAAAGATGTTGCTTCGTTATCTTCTAATTTTCTTTGTTTCCAATAAAATGTTTGCTGGCATTTTTTGTTCCTCTGTGCAAACCATGTTTTTGTCATTGGCTGCTTTGAGAATTTTTCTTTATCACTAGTTTTAAGCAATTTTATTTTAGTGTATTTTGTGCACAAGACAAGGATGCCCTCTCTCACCACTCCTGTTCAACATAGTATTGGAAGTCCTTGCCAAAACAGTTAGGCAAGAGAAAGAAATAAAGGGTTCCCAAATAGGAAGAAAGGACGTCAAACTATCCCTGTCTGTAGATTACATGATCCTGTATGTAGAAAACTTTATAGGCCCAAAAGCTTAAGGCCCGAAAGCTCCTTAAGATGAAAAACACTTTTGGCAGAGTCTCAGGATACAAAAAGAACATACAAAAATTACTCGCATTCCCATACACCAACAAGAGTCAAGCGGAGAGCCAAATCAGGAATGCAATCTGATTCACAATTGCTGCAAAAAGAATCAAATACCTAGGAATACAGCTAACTAGTGAGGTGAAAGATCTCTGTAAGAACTAAAAACACCAAAGATATCAGAGAGGATGAAACAAATGAAAAAACATTCTATGCTCATGGATAGGAAGAATCAATATCATTAAAATGGCCATATTGTCCTTATTTTCAAGTATGCTATTGCACTCTATGACTGATCCAAACTCCTGCCAGATATAATTCTAAAAATCTGTTTGTTAATTTTATTATTTTATTTTTGGATTTTTAAATGCTGGGGAATTGGGAGATATGCACAATTGTCTTTGCTTTGTCCACAAAATTAAATGTGTATTTGGGTACTTATAGGACACTATTTGTAAAAACATTTATTTCTTCAGACATTGATGGTCTTGTCCCAGTTATTAACAACATCTACATGTTTAAGAATAAATTTTCTTTTCTATCTACTTCTTATTCCATTGAAAATTACCTTTCTATCCTCCTACTCTGGAAGTCTTTATGATTCTGTCCTAATCATTAGTATCCCATTTCTTCTCCAAGAGATGTCTATCAGTAGAATTTCTCCATTAATATAAGTTGATACTTCTATGAAAACTTTAAATCTCAAGTCTACAGTATTTCTAGTTCTAAAAAATATTTAAATTAGTTCTTTAATTATTTCCATCTTTATGTTTACTATCCTTTTTTTCTAGCATTTTAAACAACTTTACATCAACAATTCTTTATCTTCACTTTACCTCCCTTTACCTTTCTTCATTTTTTCCTAGCCATTGGATTCAGAGAAAATTATTCAACTTTTAAACTTCAGACTTGCTAGATCTATATTTAACTATGTCTATTGTTCTCTTCAGAACATCTGTTGAGTTTTTAATCCAAGAGCTATTATCAGTATTTTCTAAAATGCAACTTCTTCTTGCATGTCTCTGAAGATATGAATTACACTTAACTGTAATTACATTTGTTTCTTGTCTTAATTCTGATTCTCTGAAATTACTTATTCTGTTTGCTAGGTTTTGTATCTTCTTTCTTGTTTTTCTTAAAAGTTAGGTGACAATATTTTACATGGGTAGTTTTTCTGTTAATCATAGCTTATCTCCAATGATTAGGAAAATAACAACTACGAAGTAGGACAAAGTAACCTGGTTTCTTGTGCTTTAGCATTGCTGCTCCCTGTTCCTTCCTGGTTTTGTTAATTACCTGAGACTCTGCCCTGTTGATGTTAGTCAGATTCTAAGACTCACCTTGCCAAGCAAGCACTGCTTTGTTATTCCAAAGTGAAGTTCATTCTTACTGGAAAACAGTCTCTGCATCTTTTACCTCATTATTTCCCTCCTTTCATATTATGTTTCTTCCTTTACCAATTTTAATGGAGCTTCCCCTTTTTTGTCTCTAAGATCTCCTTCTCTATCTCAAAAACAAAACAAAAAAACATTATCAGCATTTACATATACAACAGAGAGCTTCATTGATGTGGTTTGGCTGTGTCCCCACCCAAATCTCACCTTGAATTCCCATACGTTGTGGGAGGAACCTGGTGGGATGTAATTGAATCATGGAGGTAGGCTTTTCCTGTGCTCTTTTCCTGATAGTGAGTAAGTCTCATGAGGTCTGATGGTTATTATAAGGGGGAGTTTTCCTGCACAAGCTCTCTTTGCCTGCTGCCATCCATGTAAGATATGACTTGCTCCTCTTTGCCTTCCACCATGATTGTGAGGCTTCCCCAGCTACATGAAACTGTAAGTCCAATTAAACCTTTTTTCTTCTGTCAATTGCCCAGTCTTGGGTATGTCTTTATCAGCAGCATTAAAACAGACTAATACAGTAAACTGGTATCAGTAGAGTGGGATGCCGCTGAAAAGATACCTGAAAATGCAGAAGCAATTTTGGAACTGTGTAACAGGCAGGGGTTGGAACAGTTTGAAGGGCTCAGCAGAAGACAGGAAAATGCAGGAAAGTTTGGAACTTCCTAGAGACGTTTTGAATGGCTTTGACCAAAACGCTGATAATGATGTGAACAATGAGATCCAGGCTGATGTGGTCTCAGATGGAGTTGAGGAACTTGTTAGAAACTAGAGCAAAGTTGACTCTTGTTATGTTTTAGCAGAGACTGGCAGCATTTTGCCTGTGCCCTAAAGATTAGTGAAACTTAGAACTTGACAGATGAATTAGGGTATCTGACAGAAGAAATTTCTAAACAGCAAAGCATTGAAGAAGTGACTTGGGTACTTTTAAAGGCATTCAGTTTATAAGGCAAGCAGAGCATAAAGGTTCAGAAAATTTGCAGCCTGACAATGTGATAGAAGAGAAAAACCCATTTTCTGAGGAGAAATTTAAGCTGGCTGCAGAAATTTGCATAAGTAACGAGGAACTGAATGTCAATCCCCAAGACAATGGTGAAAATGTCTCCTGGGCATGTCAGAAGTCTTCACAGCAGCCCTTCCCATCACAGTCTCAGAGGCTTAGAAGAAAATGGTTTTGCTGGGCCCAGGGTCCCCATGCTGTATGCAGTGTAGGGTGTTGGTGCCCTGCATCCCAGCCACTCCAGCTGTGACTAAAAGGGACCAAAGTACAGCTTGAGCTGTTGCTTCATAGGGTGGAAGCCCCAAGCCTTGGCAGCTTCCACGTGGTGTTGAGCCTGTGGATGCACAGAAATCAAGAATTGAGGTTTGGGAACATCTGCTTAGATTTCAGAAGATATATGGAAACACCTGGATGCCCATGCAAAAGTTTGCTGCAGGGATGGGGCCCTCATTGACAACCTCTGCTAGGGCAGTGAGGAATTGAAATGTTGGGTGGGAGCCCCCACACAGAGTCCCTACTGGGGCACCGCCTGGTGGACCTGTGGGAAGAGGGCCACCATCCTCCAGACCTCAGAATGTTAGATCCACCAACAACACCATGTGCCTGGGAAAGCCACAGACACTCAACACCAGCCCACAAAAGCAGCCAGAAGGCAGGCTGTATCCCGCAAAGCCACAGGGGCAGAGCTGCCCAATACCATGGGAACCCACCTCTTGCATCTGCATGATCAGGATGTGAGACATGGAGTCAAAGGAGATCATTTTGGAGCTTTAAGATTTGGCTGCCCCTCTGGATTTCGGACTTGCATGGGGTCAAGAAATGAAAAGCATAAAAATTGAAAAGTGAAAAGAAAAAATATTTTTATTCACAGGACATATATATGTATATTGTATATGAAGAAAATCCTAATACATTTATTTAAAAAGCTGTGAATAATAAGAATCAAATTCAATAATGGTGCAGAATGTGTAGAATGCGAGGTCAATACACAAAATACAATATGTAAAATTAATGGAATTTATAAATACTAGAAATAAACAATTGAGAATACATTTAAAAGTAAAATTTTAATGGTATAAAAATAGTTAAGAATAATTTAAGTGAAACCTTTAAAAATCTTTCACACTAAAACTTTTTAAAATTTCTTGTAGAGAAACATTACAGAAGACCTAAATAAATGTAAAGATCTACCATGTTCATAGATTTGAAGATGCAACATTGTTTGATGTGAATTCTCTGGAAGTTAATCTTTAGAATCAATGCAGTAGGGGCTGGGCACGGTTGCTCATGTCTGTAATTCCAGCACTTTGAGAGGCCAAGGTGGGCGGATCACAAGGTCGGGAGATCAAGACTATACTGGCTAACACGATAAAACCCTGTCTCTACTAAAAAAAAAAATACAAAAAAATTAGCCAGGCATGGTGGCATGGGCCTGTAGTCCCAGCTACTCAGGAGGCTGAGGCAGGATAATTGCTTGAATCTGGGAGGCTGAGGTTGCAGTGAGCCGAGATTGTGCCACTGCACTCCAACCTGGGTGACAAGGTGAGATTCTGTCTCAAAAAAAAAAAAAAAAAAGCATGAATGCAATCTATAGTTTGTAATTTATTGACTACAATGAATTCTATATCTATTTACTACAACTCTGTAGTAAATTGTGGCAAACATTTTGAGAGAAATTCACAAACTGTTTCCAAAATTTGTTTGGAAAATTCATAGGACCTAGAATTTTGAGAAAAAAATAGAGCCAATTTTCAGACATCTAAGAAAGCTGCAGTATCAAAGCATCATAACACAAAAATAATAAGGATAAAGAAGGGTTCAAAATTAGACCTCCACCTATGCAGTAAATTAAATGTTTATAAGGGCATGTAGATAATTCTGTGGGGAAAGTAAGTCTTTAACAAAGGCTTTTGAAATAAATGCATTCTCATATTAAAAAAATACATGCATCAGTCCTTTGTATACACAAAACTAATCCAATATTTTTAATGTAGGCATAAAAATGAAAAAGCAGAATTCAGAAAGCTTTTAAAAGAAAAAAATTAAACAATATCTGCGAGCTATTATAATAGGAAAAATATTTCTGAACAGAGAAAGCACTATCATAAGAGTAAAAATTGATAAATTGTAGATATTAATTAAAAATGTATCCTAATAAAACTGCAAAATGTAAGAAATTACAATTTTAAGCCATAGACTGTGATAAATTATTCCATATATGTATGAGAAAAAAATTGCATGTTCAAAAAGCACAGAGTACTCCTGAGATCCATTAAATAGTTATAAGAATCTTGAACAGGTATTTCACAAAACAAGAGATACAAGTGACTTATAGGAATGTGAAAAGATGCTCAATGTTATTATATAAGGGGAAATGCAACCAAAAGGCATTGAAACTGGAAAGACTACCATTTAAAATGATAATACTAATATTGGCAAATATGTGGGGAAACTAGAAGTCGTGTCTATTTCTTGTGAGAGTGTAAAATAGAACAACCGGCTGGGCTCGGTGGCTCATGCCTGTAATCCCAGCCCTTTGGGGGGCCGAGGCGGGCGGATCACGGTGTCATGAGATCGAGACTATCCTGGCTAACACGGTGAAACCCCGTCTCTACTAAAAATACAAAAAAAAAAAAAAAAAAATTAGCCGGGTGTGGTGGCGGGCGCCTGTAGTCCCAACTAATCAGGAAGCTGAGGCAGGAGAATGACATGAACCTGAGAAGTGGAGCTTGCGGTGAGCCCAGATCACGCCAGTGCACTCCAGCCCGGGCGACAGCGCGAGACTGTGTCTCAAAAAAAAAAAAAAAAAAAAAGCGGAACAACAGCTTTGAAAAATAATTCGCTTCTTAATAAGGCCAACATACATCTACCCTATAGCACAGCAATTTCAATTCTAGAAATTTATCCAACAAAAATAAAAGCATATATTTACACAAAAACCTGTTTGAGAATGCACCTAAGTCCTTTATTTGTAAAAGCTAATTCTGAAAGCAATCTGAATATTCACTAACAGACTAATGAATAAGCAAACTCTGACAAATACATAGGCAACTCAGAAATATGAGGAAAAATAAACAAATGATACACACAAATATTTGGCTAAATCTCAAATATTTATGCTAAAGAAAATAAACCAGATACACACTCACACACACATCCTGTAGGAATTCTCCTTATTGGAATTTGAAGATGAACAAAATTAATCAATCATGATAGAAATTATAAGGGTTTAATCCGAGTTATTTGGGATGCTGAAGCCGGAGAATCGCTTGAACCCGGGAGGCGGAGGTTGCAGTGACCTCACATTGTACCACTGCACTCTAGGCTGGGTAACAGAGTAAGACTACGTCTTAAAACAAACCAAAGAAATTATACAGGTTTGCCTCTGAAGAAGAGAAGAGAAGTTTGAATAAGCACAATAGTATTTTCTAGATTTAGTGTAATTAGGTAAATATATCAATTAATAAGAAGTACGAAACCACATTTTTGACACGTTTATTATATTTAAAATATAGCGCAATAAAATAAGGTTAGGAAATGATTGCATATTACTCTCTGAGAGGAAGAATGTTATCTGTTGGTAGAATTAATAAAGTTACTCATTTCTTATAAGAAGTAAAGATATATTGGCCGGGTGCGGTGGCTCGCGCCTATAATCCCAGCACTTTGGGAGGCTGAGGCAGGCGGATCACAATCTCAGGAGATTGAGACCATCCTGGCTAACACGGTGAAACCCCATCGCTACTAAAAATACAAAAAATAAGACGGGCATGGTGGCGGGCACCTGTAGTCCCAGCTATTCAGGAGGCTGAGGTAGGAGGATAGCGTGAACTTGGGAGGCGGAGTTGCAGTGAGCCGAGATCACGTCACTGCACTCCAACCTGGGCTGCAGAGTGAGACTCCGTCTCAAAAAAAAAGAAAAAAGAAGTAAAGATATATGTATTAACCTGTATAGGTATATATAAGCAAAAAACAACCATTCAACTTTTGTGGGCATAGTAGTCTGTGTCAGGCATTTTTGTATAAATCATAAACATTTATTTCTCATTCAAATAATAAATATATTATCTCACGGTTATAAAGGTATAATAAGTACAATTTTAAAAAATAGACAAACTTTTCTGAATATTTCCAGTACAGTGGTATATCATTTTTTTCCAATAGAATAAATAGAAAAATACTCAAACTCTGGGTAATATTTTGCAGAAAATGAATTAGTTACACTTATTCAAGTTGAATTATTCTAGTTCCTCAATTTTATATTCCAGAAAAATATATGCTGACTATATTTTTAATGCTTTTTTTATTAGAGAAGTTTGTTTATTGATATGTACATCGCTTTTACTAATTCAGTTTTGAGCAAGGTGTGACTCTTTATTCAATTTTCCAAAGAGTTCCAAACCAAAACTTGTGGATTTCCAGTTGATCTGTATATCACCTTGCTACCTCTGGCTTTTTTCTCTCTAATACAGGTATAAGAATAACATTTAACAATAAATGATTTGTGAAGCCAGTTGAAAAATGTTCATGCTATATTAATGAACTTGATAAAATGCATTAAATTTATGAATTTCTACAGGTTTGTTAGTGCCTGGAATCTATAGGTAGAGACACCCATAAAAAAGTCTTATAATATAAGCTATATAACTTAGTGAAAAATCAATAAGGCATACTAATGTTTGCATAGGATGACAACCTGGTCATATTAATTTTTCTGAGAAAATAATCTCAAATGAAAAATCACTTCCCTAAAGCATTATTTGTTTTTATATCAGATTTATTTCAGTTCAACCAACATTTATTGCATGCTCTAAGTATTAGATATTGTGATTGGTCCTGGGAATGCTAAGATAAAAATTTCTCCTTTTCTAACCTTGAATTCACAGAGAGGTAGAAGCAAGAGAAGCATAAACATATAATTTCAATGCAATATGGTAAGTAAAATGATAGTGGTACTTTTTCTGAATTTTCAGATATCAATTATTTATTTATAAACAGTTCTTTAGAGGGTGATTTATTTTCTCTATAGACATCAACAGGATACACTTGCCTTGTGTGGCAAAAATAAATTAATTTTAGCTTTGTGCAGATACATCCTATTGAGTTACAAAGTGATGCTATCAAACACCACTGACAACAACAAATTCAGGATTTATGGCTCTCTTTGTCTCTGTTTCTCTCTCCTCTCTCTCTCTCTCTCTGTGTATGTATATACATATATGTATATTATACATATATGTATAATATACATATATAGTTTAGGATACACGTGTATTTATATATAATTTTATTTTTTAGAACAAAATTAAAAATAAAGTGTCTTTAAATGAAAGTCTGTGTTTGTAACACAATCTTATGACATCACCATTAAAAAGGCTATTCAGAACACTTCCTCAAATTGAAACTATTACCAATACTGAGTTAAATATTTTAGGACTACTTCATTATCTAGGAAATTTGAAAAGCAAATTAACTCTTTGCTCAGAGTATTGTGATACCATATCTTTTATTGTAAAATAAGATATTAATTATAAAATATTGTCAAATTTCTGAAAAAGTGTTTATATAAGTGTTAGGAATATGTTTAGCCCTGGGAGCCATGTGTTACTTATCATTGTACAGATCTTCTTGCTGACACAACTGGGTATGGTAGACGGCCTGATAGGATTAACTGCAAGTAAAGCAGAAATTATTAAAAACAATATTGAGGCCAGCAAGGTGGCTCATGCCTGTAATTCCAGCACTTTGGGAGGTTGAGGCAGGTGGATCATGACATCAGGCATTCAAGACTAGCCTGACCAAGATGGTGAAACCCCGTCTTTACTAAAATTACAAAATTAGGTGGGCATGGTGGTGGGTTCCTGTAATCCCAGGCTGAGGAAGATAATTGCTTGAACCCAGAAGGTGGAGGTGCAGGTTGCAGTGAGTCGAGATCACACCACTGCACTCTAGCCTGGGTGACAGAGTAAGACAACGCCTCAAAAACAAAAACAAAAACAAAACAAACAAACAAACAAAACTTAAATTAACTGGATGTTAAATGTGGTTTCTTTACATTTACCAGAATTTCAGCCAAGGTCCTAATGGCCCCAAATAATAGGTGCTACATTATCAAGCAGATATATCAAGAGATTGTGATAATGTTAATGAAACCCCTTTGCTAGTCACTCATTTCCAAAATTTATATTTTCAAAGGGAATTTTGTACAGAGTTCCTAAAAAAAGGGATCACGATGCCAGTGTATTGCCTCACTGATTGCTAAATGAAGAGGACTATAATGAAGCATTCAAAGAACGTGATGTGCCTCTGGGGCAACTGAAGGATTGCTATCTGACTTATGCATTTAAAACCTTCGAAGTGGAAGTTTGTCTGGAATGGCTTAGGCAAACAGACTGGGTTGGATTGAGAATTGAATGTATACATAAAATTTGGTTTGGTCAGATGAGAACACCAAATGTGGTAGCTAGATCACCGTTATTTATGAGATTTTTATTGGGTTGATTTGTCTTGAAAGAATCAAATCTAAGAGAAATGTTTGGAATGGCTAGATGATCCTAATAGAAGAAATCTTACAGGTCTTTACTGCTAAAGCTAAGGAGATGAGAGTAAACAGTAAGTGGCCAATTCAAAGAAGCATGGACTATGTTGAAACATGGACTATAGCTGCAATTTCCCAGTGGTGCAGTTTTCAAGCGTTTTACCCCAGGAAAGAAAAAAATAAATAAATGAAAAGTAGCCATTTCACCATTCAGAGGATAGATACTGTTGCCCAGTGAAAACTACATGAATTATGTAATAGTTTTATGCTTGTTTCCCCCACTCACCATTCCAAAACTGTAAGACTTCAAGATAGAACAGGAGGTATGAAATTTTAACAGCACATAAAAAATAGTGAACATTCTATCCCCGCACTTCATTGCCATTACTAAGGCTAAGGCAGGACTGAGTTTAGAATGCAGCAAAGCTTTGAAATATATAAGAGATAATATCTCTAATATTCAAATGCACCATAAACTCAAAACTTAGAATCAATCCTACTTTTAAAATACTGAATGTGACAAGAAACGTTATAAAATTTTCAAGATATCAGTATATGATAGAAAGAGATGTATTGCTTTAGCACAAATCATTCTACAAAAAAAATTCTTCTAAAATGAATTACTTCTCCATATCCTACAAATTTTCTTTCTTTTTTTTTTTTTTTGAGACAGAGTTTCACTCTTGTTGCCCAGGCTGTAGTGCAGTGGCTTGATCTCAGCTTACTGCAAACTCTGCCTACCGGGTTCAAGTAATTCTCCTGCCTCGGCCTCCCAAGTAGCTGGGATTACAGGTGCCAGCCACCACGCCCAGCTATTTTTTTGTATTTTTAGTAGAGATGGGGTTTCACCGTGTTGGCCAGGCTGGTCTTGGATGCCTGACTTCAGCTGATCCACCGGCCTTGGCCTCCCGAAATGCTGGGATTGCAGGCATGAGTTGCCGTGCCCAGCCACAAAATTTTCTTTTACCTTGGAAAACATATATGCAAATATACTTGTCAACTATCCGACAAAGGTCTTCGGTATGTATGTATGGATTCATTGAACATTGTTTTTTTTTACATAATGAATATTTTATGATTTTTAGCTTTGGTTTTTTGAAATGAACCAATAAATTGAAGAGACACAAGAAGTAATATGTGTGTAAATACCAGCATGCTTAGCCCCTGAAATAAACCTCTTACAGGTGTCTGACTCCTAAATCCAATTTGACATTTTTTCAGAACTTGTCTTTATCAATTATTTACATTCTGCTTCATTTTCTGATTTGTTTTTTTACTTTCACACTCACTTATCGTTGTTTTACACAATAGTTGTTTACTACAGTAACAATTATATCTGACATAAATGTACTGAGGAACAAAACAACCATCTTATGGCATACAAATTAGCAGTGGGAGAAGGCTAACCCCAAACATATGCCAAGCCAGGGGCCAGGAAATCCAGGGATGTGATTAGGCAGAAACTGGGAAGGCACTTTATAGCGATTCCTATCTTTGTTACAGACATGAAGGAGATAAATTATAATATGAAAAAATGGCCCTCCAAGTCCTAAAGAGATTAACTAAAAGTCTAGTACATTTTAAAGATCTGAATAGGAAACACTTGTCATTTATTGTCTCTAAGGGCAGCCACTGTAAGACTTCAAAACAACCTTGGTCTCCACAATCTTTTATCTTAACCTGAACATTCCCTTTTCTATCAATCCCAGGTCTTCAAACAAACTCAACCAATTATCAACCAGAAAATGTTTAAATTCACCTATAGCCTGGAACCAACCCCCAAACCCCAATACCCTCCCATCCCCCAAACCCCCTGCCACCCCCAACCCCTCCCACCCCCACTTCCTCTGCTTTGAGTTGTCCCACCTTTCTGGATCAAACTGATGTATTTCTCAAGTGTAGTTAATTGATGTCTCATGCCTTTCTAAAATGTATAAAAGCAAGCTGCCTCCCAGCCACCTTGGGCACATGTTCTCAGGACCTCCTGAGTGCTGTGTCACTGGCCATAGTTACTCATATTTGGCTTAGAATAAATCTCTTCCAATATATTTTTTTAAAGAAGAAAGAAAAAGGAAAAACAAATGCTTTTGCAGAAGCCAAGAAGAAAGTGAAGGGAAATAAATGAGAGTGGAAAAATGAGAGATCAATTGTGCTGAGATATGCTTTTTTTGGCAATTAATTGCAACAAGTGCCCAAAATGCCAATTATAACATAGTTTGCTATCTACCATTGCTTTATTTAACTGACGTATTCAACCATAGATATAGAAAAAAGACTGACCTAGTTTAGAAAAGTTCTATCCTGATACATTTAAGCACTAGAGAGTATACACAAATAAAAACACAAACTTACTTTTCTTAAAAAACTTTTACTGAGTCAAATATTAAAAGAGAACACATGTTTGTAAAGCATCTCATGAAGTTGATTTTTGATTTTTCAGTCCTTCAGTAACTAATAATCTTTATTTTGACATTGATGGTTATCTGATGGAAGAATAACTGCAAGATATTAATAATAGAAATCATTTGCATCAGCCGGGTACAGTGGCTCACTCCTGTAATCCCAGAACACTGGGAGGCCAAGGGGGGCAGATCACTTCAGCCCACGAGTTGGAGACCAGCCTGGGCAATGTGGCAAAATCTTGTTTCTACTAAAGATACAAAAATTAGCTGGGCATGGCGGCATGTGCCTGTAGTCCCAACTACTCAGGAGGCTGAGATGGGAGGATTGCATGAGCACACTGCACTTCAGCCTGGGCAACATAGTAAGATCCTGTCACAAAAAAAAATCATTTGTGTCAAATGATTTTTGTATCAAAGCTTTCAGAAAAAGGAGTGGAAAGGAAATTTAAAAAGCTTTTGTCCATCATTCTTAGATGTCATATTCAATTAAATATTTCTTCAGACTTAATAAAAAAAATTGAACAATAATAACAAGTGTGACTTTATTTCCATTAACCTGAAATTTACTGCTATTTCAAATTCTATTCAATTTAGAGTTTTTAAGATTAAAAACAAGAAATATTAAATAGAAGTTACAATATTTTTGAAGTAATTGGTGAGAATTTGTTTAATAATGCCTACGTATTTGGTAATTTGATCTTAGTTCTACAAATTTCACTATCACAAACTCTTCCCTGTCCATTACCTCAGCTACAAGATTTATCAGACTGTCAATGATAACTATGTCACATATGGTAGGGCCCTTTGCTTTAATGAGGGTGATTAGCTAAAATTGATGTTCATTGCCTTAATACAGACATACTATATTTAGATATATTTAACTCTATTACACATGCTGCAAACACATACTCTTGTTGTCTTCTACACTATTATATATTTTACTTGTTATAGTAGACATTTATTTTCGATGGATAACTAAGTATAATAAAATAGATAGCAGAGGAATTAATTATCTCATATGGATATCATTTCACCTGATCTTGATGAACAAGGAAATGGGTGATTTACCCAGGAATAAATGTAAAGTTCTGTATGGTTTGGAGAGCACAAATGGTCACCTAATTTTGAAACACTTTAGGTAAATTCCCATTCAGAAAAACATTTATCACTTATATAACTAATGAAATGCTTAGGGGAAAGTGTTTTGGCTGACAAAGAACCATACTTTGCTTTTAGAGACTATTTTTGTATTTGAATATTTCATAAAAACTATTTCTAAGCCAAGGAAAAAAAAACTAAATAAAAAGGCAAAGGTCTATTTTTGAAAGTGAAATATTTACGTATAACCGTAGTTAGAAAAGAAGTGGAAATCAGTATGTGATTTCAGATGATTGCGTATTTTATAACTATTAGGGATAAAGTGCATTAGAGCTTCCTGTTGCCAGTTGCTGAGAGGCTTTGATTCAGAGGTAGCATCTGTACAAAAAGATACTGCCATTTTTATGGTAAATGCTTTTTAAATTGAACTAGAAAGTAAATAGTCACACATTTTGAAAAAAATATGAATTTTTAAAAGTCTGTGTTTGAACATCAATAAAGAAACCAACATAACTATGAATTAAGAGAAATCTAGAAATACATTATTTAAACAAAAACATTGCAAACATTTATGTCATAATATTTACTTTCTTAAAATAGAAACAAAAGCAGTTGAAGATTTAATTCACTATAAGAAAGAAAAGTTTTTGTACATAATGTTTTCTAAGGTAGTAAATGTGAACCTAAGTAACATGGCATGGAATGAAAATAAATTACTGAGAATGGCTTTGTATTGATTACGTATGTTCTGAAATTTTTCTGTATTGAAACAAATCTACACAGTGGAGGAAAATATGTACTTAAAACTGGCATCTGATGTGATTAGTGTATTACATACATACAAATTTGCAATAGTCTCTGAAGAGAAAATGAGATTTCTACCTTTTCCATTTCCAATTCAGTCCAGTCATTTTGGTGTATTTCTCTGATAGTGTCTCTATTAAAATGTAATTTATTTTATTTTATTTCTATAAATTTATGGAGTGCAACTGTAATTTTGTTACATCCATAGGTTGCATAGTGAAGTCAGGATGTTCAGCATATTCATCACCTGAAAAGCATACCTTGTACTCATTAAGTAATTTCTTATCATTTACTCCCCTCTCACTCTCCCCCAACTCTTCCAAGTCTTCATGTCCAAGTCTCTATCATTGCACACTCTATGTCCATGTGAACGCATTAATTACCTCCCATTTATAAACGAGAACACGCAGTATCTGTCTTTCTGTGTCTGACTTTCATCTAAGATAATGTCCTCCAGTTCCATCCAAACTGCTCCAAAATACATGTTTCATGAGTATATTATTTTTAAAGGCTGAATTGTATTCCATTGTGTATATCACCATATTTTTTTATCTTTAGGTGGAAATCTTTTTTATTATACTTTAAGTTCTGGGGTACATGTGCAGAACTTGCAGGTTTGTTATGTAGGTATACACGTGCCATAGTGGTTTGCTGCACTCATCAACCTGTAATCTACATTAGGTCTTTCTCTAAATGCTATCCTTCCCCTAGCCCCTCACCCTCTGACAGGCTGTGGAGTGTGATGTTCCCCTCCTTGTGTCCATGTATTCTCATTGTTCAACTCCCACTTATGAGTGAGAGCATGCAGTGTTTGGTTTTCTGTTCTTGTGTTAGCTCGCTGAGAATGATGTTTGTCAATTTCATTCATGTCCCTGCAAAGGACATGAACTCATCGTTTTTTATGGCTGCATAGTATTCCATGATGTATATGTGCCACATTTTCTTTATCCAATCTATCATTGGTGGGCATTTGGGTTGGTTCCAAGTCTTTGCTATTGTGAACAGTGCTGCAATAAACATATGTGTGCATGTGTCTTCAGAGTAGGATGATTTGTAATCCTTTGGGTATATACCCAGTAATGGGATTGCTGGGTCAAAAGGTATTTCTAGTTCTAGATCCCTGAGGAATCGCCACACTGTCTTCCACACTGGTTAAACTAATTTATCCTCCCACCAACAGTGTAAAAGCATTCCTATTGCTCCACATTCTCTCCAGTATCTGTTGTTTTCTGACTTTTTAGTGATCTCCATTCTAACTGGATTGAGATGGTACCATCTCACATTTTCTTTATCAAATCATCTATTGGTGGACACTTAGGTTGATTCAGTATCTTTGCTACTGTGAATAGTGCTGTGATAAGTGCTGGTATGTTTATGATATAAGGATTTCAAATAGACTGTTAAGAGTGTAAAAAGTTTCCACTGAACTTTGGACTGGAAATATGATAAGAGAAGATCCTTTCACTAATAGAGGTGGAGCGTTAAGAGATAAAATCAATAACTAATTTTATGCTGCACTAAACAGGGAAGAAAGAGAAAGTGAGTAAAAAGCAAGTTTTGTGGTTGGCCAGGTTTTGGATTACATAATGAAAATAGACAAACATACTTTATTAAGCATATTGCATAACCTATGCTACTTTCAGCTGATTTATATTCATTTAATCCCTCATTCAACTTAATATAATATCCTCCTTTCCTTCCTGGCTTTCTACCTGCCTGTTCTCATTCATTAACTTGTTTTAGCCAATGAGTCATGAGTAGCTACTCTGTTCAGGCATTGTTCTCAGTTCTAGTGATACAGTAGCATACAATTTTAACAAAATATCTGCCCTCATGAAGCTACATTTTACAGGAAGGAACTCAGTGAACAAGTCAACAGAAAAATATAAAATATTTTAGAATACAAATAATTGGTATGAAGGAAAACCAGTCAAATGAGGGGTAAGACATATTCAAGGTAGAGAACAATCTACAATTACACTGAGCCCTGAACAAAGAGAGAAAATAAGCTATACATAAATTTGGGGAAGAACATTTCAGGAAGAGGGAAGTGTACAGGCTCTAATGAAATCAAAAAGCTATTCCAAAAATCTATTCCAAAAAGAGCAAAAAATCATTATGCTTGAAATTGAATTGAATGAACAATGAGAAGAATAGTAAAAATGAGATCAAACAATAATCTAGAGCTAGATCAGAAAAAAGTCTAAAAGCTAAAATGAAGATATGCATCTTATTCTCAAGTGTGAAGAGATCTGATCAGGAGAACTACATGATATGATTACTGTTTCAAAATAAGGATTCTTGATGCTATTTGGAAAATGATGGCCTACTATAATGATAAGAGATTATTTTAAATATGTAGTAATGAGATAAAATGACATGAATGAATGTTTTTATTTATAATGAGCATACCAGTGTGTAGCCTCTTTAGTACTTGTATACTTGGAAGCAGTTTATTCTCCGAAGTTTTTTTTTCTTTATTTCTTCTCTAACTTGTTTATTCTTTTTAAATTTAATGTCAATATAATATGCTTTAACTTTAAACATTTAGGTGCTTTATGAGTGGAATCTCAGTTAAAAAATGTTACTATTCAGTAGGTACTAAATTGAGTTCCTGTTTTACTTTACAAACCAAGCACCATAGGTTGTTACAGAAAACCATTATAAGTCAAATTTTTTAAAAGTTTCTTCAGTGAAGTAGACATTACAAAAGTTATATTTAAACACAACACTATGAACTCAAGTCACAGAGGCAAAGAGAAACTATTTGCTTTGAGCATCTACACATTGTAAAAAAGGTTATTGAATGCAATTCAAATCTAACTTCATTTGAGGATAACCCCAGGCACTTTGTGTCTGTATTTCTTGTAGTTTTGTACTGACTATTGGAAACTCATTCAGTTTTGCCTTAAAGCACCCAGTAACCTATGAACAAAATGCATAAAAACTATTACATGATATTTAGCCTCTGTAGACCAAACACAACAGGTATATGCAATTGCATAGTGCTGATGACTCACAAAAACAAAACAAAACAAAACAAAACAAAACAAAACAACTCTGTCCTCAGACTGATTTGTGAAAATAACTATTTAATCTAAAAATAAACTAAAGAGTGAAAATGAGAATTAGCAAATAGAGCTGAAGGTGTGTGTCAAAATGGATTGTATTTTATATAGCCTTTTACTATAATTATTCTTATAACAGGGCTTGTTTTCCTCTATTAGACTGCAAACGTGTTGGTTACTGAGGCGGTTGCACTTGTTTTTGTATCACTTATGAAACCTAGTATAGTGCTTTGTATTATAATAATCATTCATTAGATATTATATGAATGATTTGAATTATATTTCCTAGTAGCTCAAAGTTAGTTTTGATGGATAAATGAATGTAATACAACCATATACATTATTAGTAAGGAACTTAATAATATCATGAAGTATCTTTAACCAAAGTAATAATTAAAAAGTAGGAGTAAACCATGATAAGTTCAAATTTAGAATTTGATAGATAATGGAGATTACTTTTCAGGCCTAAATATTGAAGGATAGATGTTTATGAAACTTTGAGGTTCAAATTATTTGTAGAAATGTTTATTTAATATTATATTCAAGATATTAAAATGACAACAATAGGAAAATGTATAAGAGATTTGTTAAACACATCCTGAAAGCATGGAAATAACCATATATCTTAGCCTAATGCATGAAATAGTATAGCAAATATAAGCAGGATGTTTTTATTTTTATTTTAAAATTGTGTTTATCACTGGATAGGGATAATAAATTTATTCTATTTATTTTTTGCTGTTAAACATATACTTTAATAAACTAAACACATTTGTTTCTGCAGTGGATGGAAATATGTTTGTCACAGGTAAAATTGTCACTTGGGTAAATTTTATCTCAAGCAACTCCTTTTTAGTTTTAATACTTTCTATGTTGCCCAAATCAAGTCTTATTTCCATGAATCACTGTTTTATGTAATAATTTTCTTGGTGAGGTCAATTTACAGAGTTTTGGTACTTTCATGTCAGATTGCTAAGGTAGTATAATTTAGTTTAGAGGAAGAATTTCTACACAAATCATGTAATTGTCTCTTCATTATATATCAGGGTAAAATCTATAAAAAACAAAATTGGTTTGAGAACAAAGCTGTCATTACTTGCAAGATGAAAACAGAAAAATTACATGTGTTTATTAAAACACAGAAGTATATTCCTGTGCAAATTAACACAGATTCTGAAGTGAAAGACAGGACTTCTGAGAGATTTTGAGTCCAAGGGTTCACCTCTTCAAACACAACAGAAAAAACTCTAATTTTTTAATTTTTAAATCTAATCAGTTTATATATGGCCAGGTCCAGCAAAAAAAAGCTGGGTTGATGATGTGTTTTGCAGTTATTCAAGCTAGTTTGAAAGAGTACCTGGCAGTGATTGTGAAGACCAATGATTATGCTACTAAGGTCTCTCAATTGCCAGACCCCCACCAAGTATTTTTTAAATATGCTATTGTGTTTTGAAACTCAAAACCTCATATTTTTGTTAATCTAGTTACCTGCCAAACCAAACAGGAATCCAAAGTTTCATAACCCTGCTGTGTTCTCTGGTTACTAGAAATAAGCATATTTTTGATGTTTTAACAACCTTTTAAAATAATAATTTCTAATAATGAAATAGAATATTTCTATTTTAAGTAGCTATTGGGTATATCTTTACATAACTAGATGATTATATTAAATGGGTTTTTTAGATGAATGATGTGCATGGGTAGATATTTTTAAAACGAAATATGTTTTTTCCTTTTTTACTTAAATTTCTTTTTAGAACATACTGTTATGAACATTAACATTTATTCAAGCCCTTGGGACAATTCTTCAGTTACCCAGTTAAAATTTTCATGATCTCTGCAAAACACAGATTAGAAATATAAAATAACATAAATTTTAGAATACAGTGAGATGACTTACACAATTTGATAATATTTTATATAATATTTTATGATTAACCAGTTAACTGAAACCTAAAAACCTGTATTAACTGATTAATATTGTAGCAAAATGTCAGTTCATGTTATTGTATCAATCACTTGTGGATACATGATTATGCTGTCGTGATATGATTTTTAACAATGGTCTTGTCATTTTTAGCTTTTACTATTATGATTTTAATTAGAATATATTAAAGTCACTATGTCATAACAGATTTTATGTCGTGCCATGCAGTCCTATTGCTCTTTTGTTTCAAATATCATATAGTCTAAAGCAATTATTCTCATTAAATACATGCATCAAAATCCACTGCAGTTATTACATGCTAACTCAAACTTACAAAATCAAGCTCTCTGTGATCCTCGTTAATGCATCTAAGTACTTGAGCCAATAATCCAAGTACTTTGGGGGGCCGAGGTGAGAGGATAGCATGTGGCCAGAAGTTCAAGACCAGCCTGGGCAACATAGCGAGACTCCATCTCTACAAAAAAATGTTAAAAATTAGCCAGACATGGTGGTGCATGTCTTAGTTCTAACTACTCAGGAGGCTGAGAAAGGAAGATTACTTTAGCCCAGGAGCTCAAAGGTGCAGTGAGCTGTGACTGCACTCCAGCCCGTCTAAAAAAAAAAAAAAAACAAACAAACGGAAAGAAAAGAAAAAAAGAAATAAAAAGGTATACACATTTTTTTTCTGAAGTGGATGGAAATATGTCATGTCAGAGGTAAATTGTGACTTGAGTAAGTTTTATGTTGAGCAACTCTTTTTGTTTACATTTTCTATGTTGCCCAAATAAAGTCTTATTTTCATAAATCACTGCTTTACGTAACAACTTTTCCTGCAGCCCTGGGTATGGTGGCACACAGTTGTAGTCCCAGGTACACTGGACGCTGAGGCAAAAGGATCATTTGAACCCAGAACTTCAAGGTCAACCTGGGCAACATAGCAAGATCCTATCTGTAACAAAAATTTTTTTAATGATAATTCTCATGCAAAATTCAGTTTGCACTATTTTAAAAAATGAAACACTTATAAGAGCATGGTCATAAGGTAATTCTGACATGGTGTCAAGCCATTTAAACTTAGATATAACCTAGGATTTAGGATCCGTGCTATTGTTTACATAGTAAGTCCACATTTAATATCAGTAGATTATTGGAAACTGCAACTATCAGCAAAATGGTGAACAATGAAACAAATTTTACCATAGGCCAATTGATACAACAATATGTAAGTTCCTACTGCATATTTCTGGTCACAATATTATCACTGTACTTCTAAATGAAGACTAAAACACTTATAACATTCAACACTGAAATAAGTGTGAGGTATCCATACATTTTTAAAAAGATTAATAAAAACAAGTAAGATGATTATTTACCCAGTTATTCCAGTTCAGAGTCTCGGGTGGCAAGAACCTATTCTTACTCAGCATGAAATGCAGGAATAAACCCTGCACAGGATGCTATTCCATGGCAGGGCACAACCACATTCACTCACATGGGGACACACAGTGGGGAAATGGCAATTAACCAGACATGCACATCTTGGGGATGTGAGAGGAAGCAGGAGTTCCTGGAGAAAACCCATGCAGGCATGGGGAGAACATGCAGACCCTACGCAAATGGTAGCCCTGTCCAGGAATCAATATTTATTCTCATCTACACTATAGCAAAACAACATTGAATAAAACAACTTTATTTGAGGACCTGTTTTACTTGTACATCTTTGGGAAAATCTTTCAACTTTTATTACTCATAATGTTCTCAATAAAAGTGTGTTAAGAATACATATTTCAGGAGGTTTTTTGAGACAATCAAATGTGGCAATGCATGCAGAATTAATAGCCCGTAAGGCATTTTATACAGTATGTTCTTAGTAATCTACTTTTGATTGATAATTGCTTTATAAAATAATCTGATTACTTTTGGTATAAAGGATAACATATTCCACTAATACTGTGAAGTTTCAGTGATATAAACATTTAGAAATCGTCTGCTCTGTTATGGAAAAAAACATCTAGAAGTATCTTTCAGATTGAAAAATGTTTTTAAGGTGCTGGAATAATGGTACCTCTTGTGGATTTGTCTAGGATTACCCAATGTTTGTGATTGCTGAGTAATATTAGTGAAATAAGTAGGCAAATCTTTTAACAACTGAATAGAATCCTTCCCTGAACAATTTCCCAGGTGTTATTGCTGTTGCTATCTTATTAAATATTCAATGCCATCTATTATATCCTATACAGAGTCAAATAATAAGCTTACATAAACTAATATTTAATATAATACTAATAAATTTAAGATGATATAAAGCAGAATAAAATAACATTTCAGAATAAAAAGACTTTGAAGCTTCCCTGTATTACTTGATAAGATTTAGGTACAGTCTCAAGAAAACATTTTTTTTTCCTTCTTCTGTATCAGCTCATCTACAAACCAATTTATTTCTGAAACAGGCCCCAGGGGCAGGCTGGTTGGTGACTATAATGGGGGATATCTGACTGGCCACTCAAGGAAATTGCTATGGACTTTTAATCTTATTTTGATTAAGTTCTGTGCAGATTGTGTCTGCCAGGCTAGCACTAAGTTTACTGTTTCTGAGATCTTTTGGCTGCTATTAGACTGGACTCAATTTTTTTTCTACATTCTCAAGGTTAAGTTGAAACAGTATTACCCATTATTTATAAATGGTAAGTGTTTAGGTTTTGCCTTGTGTTACAAACTAGAATGTTAATAAAAATACTATATTTAACAAGTTGCAAGTTTATGAAAGTCATTGTTTTTGAAAGTAAGTTTTAGATTAAAAAAAAACAAAAGAAAGGAAAAGAAAAATCCTTTAAGGGGAAACAATGTATGTGTTTAAAGTTTCAAAAGGTAATTTATAAAGAAATCAAATATAGTTAAAAATAACTAATCAAAGATGAATATTTAGTGTAGAGGAACATGGATATGGATAAACTGTAGGATATTTTATTTATCTTTTTCTTTCAGCAAAGATCTAACTAAAATTAGAGAAATGATGTGTTTTATTCTAGAACCATCACAATACAAACAATAATATGTTGTTTTTCATCTTGTATTGGATAAACACTATTAATCCATTCCTCTTTGCTTCTTCAATTAAAATTCCATGTATTATATAAATACCTCCCTCTACCCTCTGCAGTGTAGGAGAATCAGGGAAATCTCATCCCATCTGCCGAAACAGAGATGTATCCTGTATGTACCTTGCCAATGACGGCAACTTCTTTTCCTTTGTTGAGATATAATAGAAACCCCAGGTTGACACCATTTAGTTCATGATATCACTTCCAGATTGATATTGGTCGAAAGGTGACTTAATCTGGCTAATCAGATGCAAGAGATGGACTTGTGTTCTATTATTAGAATATAAATTTCTTGTCTTTCTGTATATGATTAGCAAAGCATGCTGCAACAATTGTTCTTATCAGCAAAGAAAAATTCTGATAAGCACCTGGAAATACGGCACCTGGAAGCCCTCATTCCTCAGGACTTGATAAAAAAAATTCATTATTATTAAAGCAAGTTAAGAGCCAGGATTACTGTTACTTGTCTTGAAAGCATGTTGACATCTCTATTGTTCCATATGCCTTGTCAGAATGATCTCTGGCTTAGGGAAAACTCTTCAGCTATCTACTCTAGCACGCTGGTGTGAAAGATGTGTTAAGGGAGAGGTGGTAGCTTGATCCTTAGTGCTGTTAGACATCAGGTGGGTCTTAGATAGCTCAAATCATCAGGTCACTTTTTTCAGCCATGAGTAGTATGCTCTACAGCAGTTATTAATTTATATAAATGCTGTAGATTTAAAAATGGTAGTGAAGTGCTAATTCAGAGTATCTGATTTATAATTCAGAGCAATTCAATGGGTCATAGTTAAGTTGGCAGGAGTATTCTAGTTATCTCTCCAAATATAATAATTTTAAATATTGTCCACACAAGGAAAAACCTAACATCTTTCTCCATATCCTTAAAACTCCAGATATGAATTTGATCATGCAGTGCTTGTCTTTCTGTGCCTGGCTTATTTCACTTAACAAAGTGTCCTCCAACTTCATCCACATTGCTAAAAATAACAGCATTTTATGGCTGAATATTGTTCTGGAGGGGTGGATAGATAGATGATAAATAGATAGATGATAGATAGATAGATAGATAGATAGATAGATAGATATACATTTATACACCACATTTTCTTTATCCATTTGTTGTTAGATGAGCATTTAGGCGGACTCCATATCACGGCTATTTTGAATGATGCTTCAATATCCCTGGGTGCAGATGTCTCTTTGACATACTAATTTCATTTTTTTGATCACGTACCCAGTAATGGGATTGCTGGGTAATATAATAGTTATCTTTTTTATTTTTTGTGGAACCTCCATACTGCTTTTCATAACAGCTATACTATTTTATATTCCCACCAACAGTGTATAACATTCCTCTTTCTCCACATTATCGTTTCCATTTGTTATATTTTGTCTTCTTGATAATATCCATCATTTAAACTGGGGTAAGGTAATAGCTCATTGCGGTTTTGTTTTGCATTTTTCTGAGGCTTAATGATGTTGAGCATTTCTTTATATATTTTTTGGCCATTTGTATATCTTCTTTTGTCCATTTTTTAATCAATTTTTTCTTTTGCTATTGAGTTTTTTGAGTTCCTTATATATTCTGGATATCAAACCTTGTTGAATACATAGTTTGCAAACACCTTATCCTGTTCTGTAATTGTCTCTTCATTTTATTGATTGATAAGAAGTAGGTTAATTGTGCTATATAAGTGCAAACTTTGTCTAAAGGAGAATATGTGTTCTTTGAAGACAAATGTCCATTTGTCAAGCCCCCCAGTACTTTCTTTTATGTAGGAATGCCAATATAGGGCCTTTCCATTTTGAAGCTGTTTGTGAGTAGATTTTTCTCTTCCCACCAACTGGAGGCTAAAATGTAAACCAGAGACCCAAGAATAGCCACTCATTCCTTGCATTTTTAGCCTTGCAAGGTAAGAAGTAGGCAGAGAGTCTGAAATTATTCCTGTCAGATGGATAGATTTTTTGAATCCAATGGAAAAGTGGGAAGTGACAAGCTAAAGCAGAGCCCAGCAGCATTCCAGAAAATGCCTGTGCATGCTTTGCTGGCAGTGGCCAGCGGTCATGACTGACAGGACAATAGCCACATGAAAAGCAGAACTTCCTTTTTCTGATATTGGTTCTGACTTGCTCTCTGATTCCTGCCTGAGCCTGGTTCACCTACTTTTTTTTCAGTTCTAAGAGCTGCGTTGTGCTTTTCCAATGCATTCATTTTTGCTTGCTTTAAATTCCAAGTAATTTCTATTGTCTTTAAACAACTGCCTACCTAAAATAATTATTAAATATATAGCTAAAACACTAAATTAAATAAACTTACATTGTTTTCCTTGCTGTAAGAATTCTCTAAGCCTTTCTTATTTTAATATGCACCATGAACCTCCAGTTGAGGCAATGTGCAACACATTTTGAGAGACATGATCTACCTGTTGGAATCTTAACATTTAGAACAGATATATTGATCAGTGTATAATTTTTGGATTATCAAAGATGGGAATAAAATTGAGCTATAATATATAAAATAAGAGGATTTATATATGTCTGTTTTTTTACTCCCCATCTCACCTGCTACTTCTTTATGGATAACAGTTATCCCACTTGATGGAATTTTTCTCTTTTCATCCATTACTTTTTTATTTAAATTATTCCCTCTCCTAGGATGTAAGTTTCCATAGACTGAAATGTTGTTATTTAATGGTAATAAGCCTTATTTTCAAGCTGCTTTACAGAATTTTGGCTTTGTCTTTTGTTTTCTTCATTGTACTTTTCTTACTCCACTCAGAATTTGTTGACCTGCTTAAATCTGCTTATATCTGTCTTTAATCAGTACTAAAAACATTCTCTATTATTTCCTTAGTTATTGCCTTTGTCTCTCTTTTCCTGGTAAAGTTTAGACATATATTAACGTTTAACTCTATCCTTTGTATCTTGAAACTTTTCTTCAATAATTTATTTTCTTTCTTCCTACTGCACTTCGTTAATTTTCTAGTAGTTCTCTGTTACTTCTAGCAGGTATTTCCTTTCTAAATCTACCATGATCATATTTGTATTTTCCTGTGTGCATCTTTAAGCATATGTTTTGTTCTTTAACTTCTGTCTGATAATTCGATTATTTAAATTGTTTTTCTTGTCTGTCGATTTGTTTCTGGATGTTGTTATCCTTAACAATATACTGATTCTTCTCTGTGTATGTGTGTCTCTCTCTCCATCTCTCTCTAAACACATGCACACAAACTCTCTCTCTCTCTCTCATGTATGCTATATTGCATACAAATGATTTACCAAAATAATTGACTTTATTTGTAATACAGACCTACAAGTTAGTTACTTTCATATTCATGTTACAGTTGAGGAAACTGAGACTCAAAGGGAAAAATGACTTGGCCAAGTTTATACACCCAATTAGTGTCAGGATAGTTTAAGATTACCTTGTTGTCTACTATGGAGATAAGTTCCTCCAGAAGTTTTGCTTATGCAGGCATTACCCATATCAGATCATCTTAAATCAGGGTGAAAATATGAGTATCTGAACAACTCAGATTTGGTCCCAGACTTCAAGTATGCTCAAGAGCTGGTTCTTGTTTTCTCCTTCATTGGAGTGTATTAACCTTATGATTCTAGCTTAGAATAGCAAAAGTCTCTGGGCAGACTCTCTATATTTTGTCAGCCATAGACTATAATTTCTGTCTTTTTCATCTGAGAATTCTATCTGAACAAAAGTTAACTTGGCTTGCAAGGAAAAGTTCCCCAAATTCAGTGACAGTTTTCCTCTTTGAGCTCCCATCTTCTTTAATTCTTATCATGTTTTTCTGGTAGCTCTGTTCTGCTTCTTCGTTTGACTTTCATTGAATTGGGTAACTTTTTTTTTCCTCTTCCCGATGTACATAAATGACTTAAAGTATATCAATATCACTATATTCTCTATAACGCACAAATAACTAGCATAAATAAGTTGCATTTAGACAGTATAGTCTAAATACAAGTTCCCTGTCCTATTTTGTAGGTCTTTGAATGTTGTTTAAAAAAATACAACTAAGACATGTTAAATTTCACTAAGTTTATTTGACCAAGAAAAAGGTTTGAGAAATAGGCACCATCCCAGAAAAAAGACTGTTCAGAGTGACTCCACATCCAGAGTGGTGAGATGTATTTATAACCAGAACATAGAAAATTATATTCAGAGTTTCCCTGATTGGTGCAGTTCAATATTTGCCTTATTTGGGCATAATTTGGCAGCATTCAGCCTGGGATTGACTAAGGGTTTGGCTCCTATGATTGGTTGAGGCTCAGTTGTTTGGTTACAAGTCCATATATCTACATTAGCTTACAACTTATTTACACATTAAGTTAGAGTACAGTCACTATGTATGGGTGCCGCTTTGGGCCAAACTTAATTAGGCAAGTACAATGGGCACTTTGAGCCAAACTTAACTCAGCTTAACAATGTTCTCTAGTATTTGTTTTACTTTATTGTATTTGTTTGATTCAATATAGCAAATGCTTCTTTAGACTTACCCACATGTTTATATATATATTACTGTTTTGCGTCCATTGAACATGCCTTCTACTTCCTAATTTGAGCCAGAATTGACTAGTAGACGCTATGAATGCATCATGCTCTTTGGCCCATTTCGAACACTCAGGTATGTCTGTACTCTTAGTTTATCTATTCATCATTGTTTCTACAGATCCCTCATGCTTTAAAATATATGTGGCTTTTATAATTTATCCAGCTTTTTCTTGTCATTTTAATAAGAGTATGTGTCTTATACAACTACTACATTCATCCCAGAAGTAGAAGCAAACTATTATAATCCCATTATTTTTATTCCTACTATTCTCTTTTCAGAATTTCTTTTAGATATTCCTTGGATAGTTTTATTCAGTCCTCCATGTCTTTCAGCTTATCTTATGTTCTATCTTTTGGTTCATATTCTGCATTCTGGATAATTCTTCATCTTCACTTTCTAGTTTGTTGATATTCCTTTTGGTGATTATAAGCTGCTCTTTAAAATGGTCAATAATGCCTAAGATGTTTATTATCTTGCCCTTTGCAGAAAAAAAATTTCAGCTTTTGCTCTGGAATGATTTTGCATCTCTTCCACCAAGCTTCCAGTGTATCAATGGCCAGAAAATAATCTATATGTTAATTTGTTAATTTGATGGTTCATGGTTCAAGGCTGTACAATTTATAAGTTTGAAGTCAAACAACACATGATGGATAATCCTGATGTTACAGATTCTCAGGGGAGAATATATATTTGTTTTTTCTACCAATTGTTCTAGTATTTACAGACAAACTTCTTAATTATACTGGGTTGGTTAATAAGTATTTTTCTTTACTCTTTCAATCTAGGTCCAGCTATGCATCACCTCTTTGCTGATGAGCCTTAAGAAAATCCAAATTTATAAATTGCTGGGTCCATCTCTCTTGCCATCCAGAAAAGTCAGAGCAACTGGTCTTGCTGGTTTTAAGTGTTGCCTGTGTTTCTGGCATTGGTAATTTTCTTTGTTTTCCTGTAGTTTTAGGTATACATATATAATGACATCTCCAAAATTCATCAATATTAGCATTTGTTATGAAGATTTTCAGGCAACTGGCTTACCATATGGCCTAAATCTGATTCCAAAGTCCACATTTCACTTTCTCAAATATAAAAACTGTTTGCTAATAAGCATTAGAAAAATATCTCGAAGAAGAACATTTTGATAAATATGATTATACAATATTCACTGCAGTAAATAACCGTTGCATACTCAAAGGAGTTTCATTTGCATATATAACATGAGATGAAAACCAATAATAAATGGTGACTTTTAATAAAATAGATAAGAAATATTATCTTGTGCAAATAATCTGATGCAAGAATAATTACCCCTCTAATTAGTAAAATTCAATAAGAAGGTAGAATTTTCATTTACATGTGATCAAATAACTTTTTTTTACAATACCTTTGCCTTTTGAATTCTTTAATAAAATACATCAGAAATAGTATCTTGTGCAAATAATCTGATGCGAGAATAATTACCCCTCTAATTAGTAAAATTCAATAAGAAGGTAGAATTTTCATTTACATGTGATCAAATAACTTTTTTACAGTACCTTTTGCCTTTTGAATTCTTTATTGTTTTCATTTAAGAAATGTGCAAATCTGAAACAAACTATATTCTCAATCATGTTAGAAAAAGTATATGTAATATGTATTTTTTAAAAGTCCAGTGGCTAAGAACTTAGATTGGGTTTTGAAATAATAATTTCCTAACACAATTTCTCAGTATGTTTCCTCTAGGCAAGAGAAAACTCTGTAATTATAAGATTCTTAATTTACCCTGGTAATTTCATAAGAAAAATGATTAATTACTTTGAGCAATCATTTATACAGATAATCATGGTTCTTTATTTAAACCACAAAAAATAGAAAGAAAGCAGAGAAGCTTAAGCATAAAACATAAAGAAAAATTCAGTCATTTAGTAAAAATGAAATCAGTGTTAGAATATTTCTTTTGACACCGTCAGCTAACATCTTTCTATTTTTGCTGAGTAACTATTAATTATATTTTAAGTTCAACTAACTCTTGACACAGCAATGGAATTTGAAGTGAATATACTACTTTAAAAAATAAATGGTGTATTTAGAGTGTTGACATTTAGAAAATGGTAGTTTTGTGAAATTTGCAATGTGTTTTAGAATTACAAATGCTAAAGTAAATGAATGCATGATTATATTTAATAGAATAAAAACAGAAGTATTTTTTAAGTCTTGACGACCCAAGGCAGGGTTCTGTTTTAAGTATTCCCCTTTCAATCAACGTTACAGCTATCCTAACTTAAAACTGCTTCAACTAATAATGTGTATTTATATTAAAAATGTAATCCATGGCTCTGAACCCTGGCTTCCTAGTAGAATCACATGGCAAGATTTTAAGTAATACTCATTTCTTGGCTCTACTAAAGTCCAATTAAAACAGAACTTCAGTTTTTAGAAAGAGGTGTCGGTAGTTTGAAAGGTTCCACATTATTCTAAGATGTGGGTGAGATTAAGAACCAGTAAGCACACCAGTCAGAATGGCTATTATTAAAAAGTCAAATAATAGCAGGTGCTGGTAAGGTTGCAGAGAAAAAGGAACACTATACACTGTTAAAGAGAATGTAAATTAATTCAGCCATTGTGGAAAACAGCGTGGTGATTCCTCAAAGACCTAAAAACAGAACTACCATTAGACCCAGCTATCCGATTACTGGGTATATACCCAGAGGAATATAAATTGTTCTATTATAAAGACACACGCACACATATGTTCAGTGCAGCACTATTCACATTAACAAAGACATGGAATAGACCTAAATGGCCATCAATAGTAAAGACTGGATAAATAAAATGTTGAATATATACACCAGGGAATAAGATGTAGCCATAAAAAGGAACAAGATCATGTGTTTTGAAGGAATGTGGATGGAATTGAAGGCCACTATCCTTAGCAAATGAATGTAGGAACGAAAAAACAAATGCCACATTCTCTCACTTGTAAGTGCAAGCTAAATGATGAGAACACATGCACACAAAGAAGGGAACAACAGACACTGGGGCCTACAAGAGGGCAGAAGGTCGGGGGAGGGAGACGATCTGGAAAAATAACTAATGAATCATAGGCTTAATGCCTGGGTAATGAATTAATCTGTAAAACAAACCCCCATGATGCAAATGTATTTATATAACAAACCTGCACATGTACCCCTGAAATTAAAGGTTAAAAAAAAGAAACAGGGAGCATTGCTAGGCTATATTTAGTAAGCACCAACTGCACATACTTAACCTATAAAATGCCTGAAATATAGATAGTGAAAATGCCTAAAATATAGATAGTAAAAAAATATAGATAGTAAAAAAAATATAGATAGTAAAAAAATAGATAGAGTGACATAAAACAAGAATTCAGATATAGCAGTTGTTTTTATTTGTTTAAGAATAAATTCAAAATTCAGAATTATAATTGTATACTCTTATAAGAGAAAACAGATTCATTTTATATAAAATATATTGTGCTAATTTACACACTTTTTTATCCCTAATAATAAACACAACTCTCTTAGATGGCTTAAAAGCAATCTTTACATTGCTTAGAGAACGTTAAATATCAATTGTGTATGTAAATTTTCTACTTATATGACAGCATGCTATCTTTCCTTAACTTTGGGTAAATAATTTTATGGTGTGATTAAACCGATCTGACATTTTGAAAAAGGGCATGTTTTTTAATGAAATATAAAAGAGTTCTAATTTTAGTTTTTCACTGTTGTGCAAACCTACTTTTTTGGCTTCATTTGCAAAAGGTTGTTGGATAACCTTTATCTTTTACCACAACTTCTTACTCTGATCCAAAATATTTGGCTTTTAAAATTCTCCTTATTTCATTATTTGTCTTCATATTTAAAATATCTTCTGTGATATTTCACTTCTAATTTTTTAATATTTTTACATAAAAAGAGATGAATACTAATATCCCTGATTTTTAAGAGAGGATTTTTATTGCCCTGTTAATTTGGAAATAAACATGCGATAATATGATTTTAAAATGCTAAAGTGGAGCTCTAGTAATCAACTGAAAATAGCATTATGAATAAACTATACTATGGCAATTCTTTAACATAATGAAGGAGGACATCAACAGAGCAGAAAATTGATGAATTTTGGAGTATATGAAGCATGTTGTATCAAATTGCCAGAGAAAGTAATGATTTTCTGTTACTGAACTTAGGTCACAAAGCCTACTGCCTGCTAATCGGCAAGTGGACCTGTTTCTCTAACAATGGCCCGAAACTTCACAACATCAAAGGAGAAATCATTGCCAGCAAAAGCATTTCCGGGTAGTAGGAAAGAATGCAAGTGAATAACATTAGTCCAGAAGTTTTAATAATATTCTTTGCTGGTTGAAATTCATGTTTAACATGATGTAAATTACTTGATAAGCAAATTAAGAACTATGCTACTACAGACTCCAAATAAGACGCAAGAAAAATGAGGGGAAATACATTAAAGGAAGATCTTAAAAAACAGCTGCACAGAAGATAAATTATTTTTCCAGGAGTTTTAAACATAGTTGCTTTTGTTTGTTTGCTTTGCTGTTTTTTCTTAATAATTGTTTTAGTAAGCTCAGGCTGCTATATAAAAATAAGATAGGCGCTGGTCTGAACAATAGACATTTATTTCTTATAGTTCTTGAACCTGGCAAGTCTGAGGAGGGTCATCTTCTGGGCTTTCAAAGGGCTGCCTTTTTCCTATGTACGTACATAGCGAATAGAAAGCGTTAGCTCTCTGGTCTCTTCCTGTAAGAGCACTAATTCCATCATGAAGACCCCATCCTTATGGGCTCATCTAAACCTAATTACTTCCAAAGGTCCCACCTCCAAATGCTAACACATTGAGAGTTAAGGCTTCAATATATTAATTTTGGGGAAACAAGACACAGTCCACAACAAATATATATATATATATATATAAAATACATATGTATAATATATATGTATACTATATATGTATATAATATGTGTGTATAATATATATACAAATATATAATATATATTACATATACCCAAATATATATATTATATATATTTGTATATATACTATGTATGTTATGTAATACAACTGTATACACTCTGCAAAGGCAGTGGAATATAGACATACTTCAGTTGATTGTGCTTTGCTTCACTTGCCTTCACAGATAATGTTTTTTTCACAAATTGAAGGTTTATGACAACCCTGTTTATTGGCACCACTTTTTAATAGCATGTGTTCATTTGTATCTCTGTGCCATATCTAGGTAAATCTCACAATATTTCAAACTTTTAAACTATAATTATATTTGATATGATAATCTGTAACCAGTGACCTTTGATGTTACTATTGTAATTGTTTTGGGCACCATGAACCACATCCATATAAGACAATGAATTTAATCAATAAATGTGTGTGTTCTGACTGCTCTGCCAACTTAGACAATTAGTTTTAGATCTTTTATTTAGACGATGAGAAAATTTAAACTATAAATAGGCCAGGTCTGGTGGCTTATGCCTGGAATCCCAGCATTTTGGGAGGCTGAGGTGGGAGGCTCACTGGAGGCCAGGAGTTCAAAACCAGCCTGGGCAACATAGGGAGACCTTAGCTCTACAATTGAAAAAAAAATAGCCAGGTGTGGTCATGGTGGCACCTGTCTGTATTCCAGCCACTTGGGAGGCTGAGGCAGGAGGTTTGCTTGAGTCCAGGAGTTTGAGGTTGCGGTGAGCTACACAATGAGCTATGGTGGCACTACTACACTCCAGCCTGGGCCATAGAGTAAGGCCCTGTCTCTAACTGGAAGTCCAAAGAGGGATCTACTTCCAAGACTATTAATTTAATAGATCAATAAATTAATCAAGAATGTGATTTTTTTCTCATCTTTCTTTGTAGTCATATTTTATACAGACTTTTTGTTTAAGTAATCTCTCTTTATGGGCAGACAATGATTTCAGAAACATCACAAATTATTCTCAAAGAGAAAAGACAAGGATTTTTTTTTTTTTTTTTAGAAAATGTAACTCTTTTCAGTAGCTCTTGGCAGACCTACCCTCACATTTTCTTGACTAAAAACAGTCATTAAAAATGTCCGTCACAAACAGGTGAATTTAAATTATCATGGTTTACCTATACTTAACAAGCTTTATCCTCAGAGGTAAGGATAGGGTTACTTTCCTGAATTTTAGATATGTGGAAATATTTGGAGTTATGTCAATAAATCAAAAAGTATGATGGATATAGTGCTTGCCATGGAATATATCAAATACAGATATTCTGAAAACTTTAAGTTCAGTAATATGCCAGGGGTTCCCAAGACCACTTGAGACCTGGTAATTTATTGGAAATCTCTAAGGGAATCAGAAGCTGTAGTACTCATTGTTACAGTATATTACAGTAAAAACAGTACAGATAGAATTCAGCTAAGAGAAAAGACAAATGAAGTGAACTCCAGGAGAAACCAAGTCCAAGCTCTCAGGTGTCCCCTCCCAGAGCAGTTGCATGGGGACATGTTTAATTATCCCAGCAACAATATGTAAAGTGCAAATCATTCCCAACCAGGAACACTCGCTGGAGCCTAGTTGTCGAAGGTGTTTACTGGGATCAGTCACATAGTCATGTAATGCCCATATGATTGACCTCAGCTCCATGACATTTAAGCACAACTTTCTTCCTACACCCAGAGTAAAAACAGATGTTCACATAAGTCACGTTGATAACATAATCTTTTCTGGTCGAACTGGGAGAGTACGGCCCAAGACTTCAGGAAAACAAGAACACTTTTATCAAGCAAAATACTCCAAGGGCTCAGAGATGAACTCCTAGACTAAAGTCTAGTCCTGCAGAGGGACCCCTCTTTGGAATGTACAGTATTTGAGCAATTCAGGCCAGTCAAGTTAAACCTTTTCACCCATGCCTAAATGCTATTTAAGAAATGTAAATAACAACAATGAGATAGTTTATTAAACATTTTTATTGAAATACACAAATAGTATATAGTTAATTAATTTTAACAAAGTGATTGTACATATTTCACAATAAAATTCCCTTAAATTACCATCTGCTCCATCTGCAAGTAATTATTATTCTGATTGCTAATAACATAGACTTTTTTTTAACCTATTTTTGAACTTTTATAATAGAATTAAACAATATATATTCTTTTCTGGATGGCTTCTCTTACTCAGAAATGTATTTGGGAGAGTCATCAAAGCTCTCTTGGGTATACCGTTTATCCTTCTTGCTTGATAATACTCCATGTATGTATATATATGCTATGATGTGTTTATTTCACTCTTGATGGATAACTGCAAAACTTCCAATTTAAGCTGTTGTGAATAATTCTTTAATAAACAATTTTGTACATTTGCTGAATATGTTTATGTGTTCCTGTTGGATGATAGTAGCAGAATTATTGGTCACAGGGTATGCATATACTTAATTTTAACAGATAAGGTCAAATACTTTCCAAATTTATTTTAACAATTACAGTCAACCTGCATTGTTTTAGAGCCCCGATTGCAGGGTCATTTTGGATTAGTTTGTCTTTCTGTTGTTGATTTTAATGGATAGCGTTAGGCTGTAAATAAAGTTATTTATGCATAGTAAGAACTTCCTCAACAAATTTTACTCAGACTTCTGCTCTACGCTAAGAACTAGCTCTGGAAATTAATTCACAGAAAGAACATGGTTAGGGGCCATCCTGAAGGATTTACCTCACTAGGGTTATATATTTACATTTCAAGAGAAGATGAGACCCAGTAGATGCATCCCAGAAGTTACAAAGCTGGAGACTCTAGTGTTATCTTTCCCCTAGAGAGATTTATTTTTATCCAAATGGTTAGAGTAAGAACTCAGATTTTTTTTCCATTTTGTGACTATGGAGACACACTCAGAAGGGGGTCAGAGCAACTGGGTCACTCTTCCACAAAAATGCTCAGGTTCTTTTTTCCAGAGTTCTTTGCCTACAGCAGATCCCCTTACATGTAGGACATCTGGTTCTCACCACATCACCACCATGGTAAGAATTAGTGGAAAGGAGAGCTAGGTTAAGGGCAGCTGTTTCTTTCCTTCTCTGCAGCCTCTGGTACCAAGTACTGCATGACATGTGTCTCACAACATTCTCTGCCTCTGCACCTCTGTGCTACGACACTGGATGAATCTATGGAGTGAGCAATAGAAAGTCTCTGAACTGCCAGAAACAACTTCATTTTACATGGAAGTGGCTTTAAATCAAACACATCAACCTCAATGAACTGAAATTAAATATGTCTCTATTCAACTTCCCCTTAGCTGAATACTAAAAGTGCTGTAGGCTGGACCCGCACTACCTGACAGGGAGATAAATGACTAAAGGCAAATGGGAGTCAAAACAGGTGTGGCTTTTCTTATTTTTAATTAAGCATCTTACATAGCAAATTTTGCAAAACTCATATGACCCCGAGAAAGACCCATACATATGAAAGGTCTTAAAGATTTAGCTTTCTTAGCTTTAACGTAAGCTTTCCACTGGATTTTCCCATTATGCTCATTCCATAAAGAAATGAAATAATCATATATCTCATTATATAATTATACTAAATTGATCTCAACACATTTTCTTAGCAATATATACCAACATTGTTTCCAATATTGTTTATTACAAATGATGCTACAGTTGAAATCTTTATATCTGAACGCTTGTGTGTGTGTGTGTGTGTGTGTACCTATTCTGTGTATAACACTGATTTTATTTATTTGTATAGGCCTGGAAGTGGAAATACTGTGACATAAAATAGAGGCACAGCAAATTATTCAAGATGTCGACAAACAGCATTGTTTCCAAGTTTTTGTTCCCTTACAATCCTTGCCATTGGCCAATTTTTCAAAATCCCATGTTGCTTAACATTTAGTAGCTTAGTAAATATTTTAAATCTCAGAGATTTTACCCAACTGATACCAGGGTTTTAAAAATTTGTTTATATAGATTAAGCGTCTTTGAAGAAATAACAGTATGCAAAAAATATGGTTGCTATTCTTCATGTTAAAACTATCTTAAACTCTTTTTCAGAGGAAAAAATAACAAAATAGAAACCAATGAAGGTCTTTTGCTTGGTGATTACGTATATCGATTACCTGTGTAAGTTAAACAGATTGGGAAAAGGAAATATCCAAAATTGTGCCTAGATTATATCATGACATCATGTATATATGTAAATAAGTTAATTTTTGCAATTGCAACATAGAGAAAAGTGTTATTTTAAATGAATAAAAATAAATAGAACATAAAGTAATATTTCAGCATATTAAATTTAGGAGTAAAAACCTTTGACATCCCGGAAAATCTTTGGTAAAAAGTCCAGATTATGATAACTTGGCTTTAATGAACTAGGAAATAGATGGATAATAGCACACACATTTTTAGAATTGTAGGGATTATTTTCACTGGTTGTAGGATCAACACACTTGGTTTAAATAATGGTTCTGAGAATTTAATTAATTAATTAATTTAATTCATTTTTGTTAGGAAAATAAATTCATTTCTAGACACAGGATATTTTACAATTGGATCGTATTTCAAAAAAAGAATCACTGTGTTTTTAATGAACAAATGTCACATAAAGAAGTCTTTTCAAAAAGTGCTTCAAAAACTTAAATTTGAAATATATGCAACGGATCCACAAGGTATCTAGTAATTTTTATTTTTGTCAAGCTCTTGAGTAAGTTAGTTAGCCCTGAAACAGTTTCGGAGAGAAAAAAAGTGTTTTAGTTTATTCATCTGTAAAATATTTATGTGGCAAATGATTGAGCAAATATATAAATTTAAGCAGTTTGATCATAGAACTTGTTGTGTTTAAGAATATGGATTATTGAGAAGTACTTCACCATAGTATTTATCACACAGTATGTCCTAATTTAAGATTAAGTATGGTTGTAATCATAATAAAGTATTTTGAAAATTCTTTTGAAAACTGTTTTAATGAATTATAGATTGAACATTGAGATAAGATGGAGTTATCCATGATCTTTAAGACAGCAAAATTAAGTCTTGAAATTAAAATTGAAATGAATATAATACACATATATTGATTTTATCTCGATGTTTTATAATCAAATCTGATTAGAAAAAGGAAATTGGTATAAAGGTTCTCCACATCTTCTCAGTCACCCGACTTCATTTTCTAAGGGAATTACATTACGTACTTTTATTTTATTTCTTGTTATATAGCAGTATCCTTTCCTTGATTTCTTGGCTTGCTTCTGCTCTCTTCTGCTATGCCTATCCATCAGTTTCCAGAGCTCAGAAAAACAGTTTTTAACAGCCTAATATATGTATTTGGCAATTTCCTCCCATAACTATGATTTAATATTCATGGCCACATAAAGGGTATAAAATATTTTGCACTCGGTGTATACACATTTTCTTTATATCACTTTATCTTTCATCAATAACTCAATGGAAGTCCCGTTAAGAGAATATGAATAGCTCTAGTTGGTATTCAATGTCTGCCTAACATTTCATGTTGACAAATTATCATAAACTATTCAATAGAAGAATTTTACTAACAATATATCATTAACATTCTAAAATATTTTTGTATAATCTAGACTTTGGTGGGAACAAACCTTGGAACAAACTGGTTCCAAGGTTTCTTGGAGGGGAGTGGTGAAAAAGAAATGGGGAAATTTATGTTTTTTGAATTTGTCAACTTATTGAGGAGGAGTAAGTAGACAAATTGACTAATTTGCTAAGACAATAGAAGGTATCTTTATTTCAAATAGTACTTGAAAATTATGCATCTAATTGTGAGGTCAAAAAATTGAAGATACCCCTTAATAAAGAAATAAAGGATAGATCTTCCAAAATAACAAGGATGTAGTGGAATGAATAAAAATGTATCAAGTCAGCAGCAATAAGGTAAAAATATTAGAAAAGTAATGTTAAATAGTTGTCAGATGGAAGGATATATTTGAGCAAATATTTTGTTAAATAGATGACAAAAAGGTAATATTTATAAATTACATATATGTGTTTGTATGTATGTATGTATTTATTTATTTTGAGATATAGTCTTGCCTGTCACCCAGGCTGGTATGCAGTGGCACGATCTCGGCTCACTGCAACCTCCGCCTCCCGGGTTCAGACAATTCTCCTGCCTCAACCTCCCAAGTAGTTGGAACTGCAGGCGAGTGACACCACACCTAGCTAATTTTTTTCTTTTTAGTACAGACGAGGTTTCACCATGTTGGCCAGGCTGGTCTTGAACTCCTGGCCTCGTGATCTGCCTGCCTCAGCCTCCCAAAGTGCTGGGATTACAGGTGTGAGCCACCGTGCCCAGCCTCACAGATGTCTTAAAATTCACCTGATAAAGTTAGGAGCCTCAAGAAAAATTAGCAGGGGAAAATAATAGGTAGTTACTATTTAGGGTAAACTAAACTGTTCTAAGGAATAGAAAATAAAAATTCCATGTCTTCAAAAATAATTCTTCCCTCTCAATCTCCTGAATATCTCATAAGAGTATTCAGGCCACAGAAATAACTACCATTTAGCCACTCAGAGGCTTATAGTAGTTCTACTAACTTTAACATTTGGCAACCAAAATTACTCTAAGAATCATGACCCAAGTCAGACAAACAGGTAAGATAACAAGAAAAAGTGCTTGTATAAGGATTTAAGACTAAGGCTCAGGGACAGCAAATATTCTATTTGCTAAAACTAAGCCACATGCACACACCAAGCAAGAGAGCCAGGGAAGTGGATAGGCACAGGCAGTCAGTCCACAGAAGAATGAATCGAAGTGCTGAACTTTCATAGAAAAATCTGTTAAGATTCATGGGTGGTAAAGAAAATACAAATTAAAATAACACAGGAATGTCACCAGAAAAACCATCAAATAGGTAGCATTTAAAGATAACTATAGGACTTATTGTTTCTAGTGTTCTCTCGTATATTTCTGGTGAAGAATAATTTATTGTAGAGCTTTTTGGAACAATCTGACAATTTATATTGCAATTGATTGTACTTATGCCATCTGACCAAACAATGTAACTCCTAGGCTTTTTGCCTATATGACTAAAATCATATGCACAGTAGTGGTTATTACATTCTTTAGCCCAGTAGCCATTAAATTCCTTGTGCCCTTAAAACCTAAAAGTTCACAGGGAGAAGACCTCTTACTGACTTGTAGAATCTCAATACTACTTATCTTGAAATTTCAGTAAGTGTTAGGTAAAAGAGTTCATTTGGGATAATCACACTATGATAGTCTTTAGCTTTTGAATTGGAATCCAAATTTTAGTTTAGAACAGCAAAGTTTGCGCCTAAAGATTTCATGAACTAAAAATACTAATTGTGATTATATATCTAAATATTTGCACATCTAAAATTGTCTTTTACTCGTAACCAGAATCAATGATACCTTTTTTTTTTAAAAAAAAAAAGAAGAGTAATCCATCTAGAAAATGAAAAAATTAGGCTAAAATGGTGACTTAAGTAATTTAAATGGATATAGATTTATAAAATTAAACTATTTCTCAATTTTGAGAGGAAAAAATCAAGGAAATCAAATATACCTTCTCTTTCTTTTGTCAACAGATGTATGCTGTCTTAATTGATGCTTATTTTTCCATTACATAATTTTAATATTGTAATAATTATAACAGACACAAAATGAAATTTCTGTATATTTATGAAAAATGCTAAAATTGTAAAGTAATTTAAATATATAGGTTTAATTTATTCATATGATTTAAAATTTTATGTCATTTTATTTTATTTCTTAATTGTTGCTATAATTAAATGTTAATAAAATAAAGTCTTTAAAAATTCTGATTTGGCCTTGCAATATGCGATTAGAACACTTGTAAAAATGCAAACATATAAATAATGCAAAAATAATATTTGTAAAATGTAATCGTTCTTAATGTTATTGAACATCCAAAAGTTATTGATGAAGTATTCAGAAGCATTTTAGATTATTGTAAAATATTATTTAAATTATATTTAATTAAAAAATGATATACATTACTCAGTAAAAAGAAAAATAGATAATCAAGAAAAGCAAAACTGAAAAGATGAAAATGTTTTAATATTCAAGAAGCAATCCTGTCTTTTTTACTGAATTAAGGGCCTTCCCTGCAATAAAATCGATTATGCTCACATAATAAAGGTATATCTTAATAATTTAAGTGAAGAAATAAAATCTGTCATCACTTTCACTTTCATCTGGAAAATAGTACCTCGTAAGTTTTTTCCGTTGCAGACTATAAACATAGAAGCAAATTTATTAACTTGGCACTATTATATAAGGTGCATAATGAGAGTTTGTAAAATGGCAAAATAGTTTCTTCTAGTCCTATAATCAATTTATCATCAGAATAGCCTCAGACTCTATACAGGTTCATTCTATAAACAGTATTGGTGAAAAATCAGATGTGTTTCTGTTTTCTGTTTGTTTGTTTGTTTGAGACTATCATTGTTGAATATACATCAAGCAAAATAGTTAAAGAAAAGCCTTTGGAGTAACGTGGTAAATTCAATAATATGTATATGTGCACACACACAAATACACATCCCAAACAACCACAAGAGGAATAACAAATTTATAACCCGGGTGGGCGCGGTGGCTCATGCCTGTAATCCCAGCACTCCGGGAGGCCGTGGCAGGCAGATCACTTGAGGTCAGGAGTGAGACCAGCCTGGCCAACATGGTGAAACTCCATCTCTACTAAAAATGCAAAAAATTAGCCAGAGCGTGGTGGTGCGCACCTGTCAACTACTCAGGAGGCTGAGACAGGAGAATCGCTTAAACCCAGGAGGTGGAGGTTGCAGGGAGTGGAGATTGCACCACTGCACTTCAACCTGGTTGGCAGAGAAAGACTCTGCCTTAAAAAAAAATATTATTACCAAAAACCTCACTAATTCTGTAGGTCAGCATTTATTAAAATAAGGATAAGAGAGAGCTACTGTAGATATCTCTAAGAAAATAAATAAATGATTATTGAATGTGTAGTTAATCTTCTTTTTGTTTGCCCATTTCTCTTTAGAGCCATGAGCATGAATGGCATTTGCGGGCTGGATTACCAAGGGCTTCTCTGAAATGGCAAAGAAAATAATGTTTGATTTCAAAATGCAATAATAATAGCTATATGAAAACATGACCTTTGAGAGATTATTCAGCAAATAATACACTTAATGAAACTTGTTTTTTAAGAAATAGATATTTCAGAAAATATGGTACTACATATGATTGTTGCCAAATCATTCTGTATACTTAATGGTTGTTCAGCACTTTCTGTTTTATAAAGTACTTTCAAATATATCAATTCAGTTAGCTAGTACCCAAATCCTTGATGTAATCACTGTCATATAACATACAAGCAAACTGTGTGTAATGAATCACACTGCAGTTGGAGTACAAGAGTAGGCATCAGGAAAGTGGCAGGTGTGTCATTTTGAATAAAGGCTGTTGTGGGAAAGGTTCCTTCAGACAGATCCCTCTCCCTAGGTATTTATGTGGTGAGAAGAGCGGGTGGGGTTTGTGGAGTAGAGTCCGGGGCTTGTGCATCCTTAATTCAAGTAACAGCACTTGAATTAAAGCTTTATCCTAACTATAAAGCTATACATTTTTCTTATGATGTATTTGAATATATTCTTTTTAAGGAAAGAAAAAAATATAGTCATATAAATTTTCAGGTCCTGAAGTATATGTATGTCACTTATTGCTACTCTCTTCTGTATTTTATGTGAATGCCACAAACATTTTTAAAATTTTAAAGAAGTAAACATATATACAACATGGATTTTTAAAATGAGATATATGCTGAAACAAGGCTTTGAGGAGGTATAATGTTCTGAAATGTAATTAGATGACAAATTATTTCTGGTACACATTTCCTAGCACTTATATTTTTCACCCACTCATAAAACAATGTGAAGTAGGTCATACTGAGTCACCAAATTAAACATTCAAATTATTCTACATCTCCAAAAGTAGCCCATAATTAAAAGGAATTTCATATTGGAATAACTGGACCTAATCTGCTTATTCATTAAATTGTGTCCAAGTGTAGTCTCTGAATTATATCAATTAGGGAACGAGAAGGCATACTTAAAAAGAGCTGAATTAACAGTGCAAATAAAGTAACCACTGTGGATACTTTTGAAAATTCTAGTGTTAATTTTGTTAGTCAATGCAATGGAAATACATCAGTAGCATAGTAATAAAAAATTATTTCTTTTTATAGCATCTTTGATAATTATAAAATTAATAAAGATTTATTATTTAAAAAATGGAATAATTCCTACATCATTAAAATCACAAGTAACTCCACTGTCGAATTACAACAACTATTGTGGTTTTTATGTATTTTCTTATCATTTTATTTATTTATAATTGATAGGTGAGTATTAAAATATAGCCCATTATTTTATGATTAATAATTTATTTAAAATATATTATATGATTGTCTATTTAAAATTAAGCCTGTCAAAAATAAAACTATTGATCTTTCCTATCCTCTAATCCCAAATTTGCTCCTCCCAAATTTAAACCCAGGTGAGTAATTCCAACTCTGTTCCTCCCATAGTTCAGGCCAAAACATTGCCAATATCATGGATTTTGCCTCTAATATACAGGGTTCAAATATATCTTGTTTGCATAGAACAATTTCAATTTATAATTTACATAGTTTATAGTTTACAACAGCTTCAGCAATAGTTTACACGATAGTTTCCTCACTAATTTCCCTGTTTTCTCTTTTGCTATGCTATGGTCTATTTTCACAGATCAGTCAAACTGTTACTGCTAATTCTTTAAAGAGGCGATTGCTTTTCTGTTTAAAACCCTTCATGGCTGCCAATTAAATAAACAAAAGTTCTTACCACTTTCTAAGAAGCTTTATGTGACCATCTCCCCATGGAGTGTGACCTCATGTCCTCTGCTGTATCACATTGGCATCCTTAGTGGAACCTCACGGGTGCGTTCATACATCAAGGTCTCATTTGCTATTTCTGCTCCCTGAAAATATGTTCTCTCAATTATACTCTTGGCTCATTCTCTCATAACCACTCATTGTATTCAGATGATACCACCCAGTGAGGCTTTCAGCAACCATCTTGTTCAGTATCCAGCACCTCTTGTGCCCAGAACTCTCTATTCCCCTTCTTTGCCACATTTTTTAGAATAGAACTTAAACCATCTGGCATACAACACATGATACTTTGTGGTATTAATTACTGTTTTTCTCCCAACACTGGAACAACAGCTCTGTGAAGCCAAGACATTCTGAATGTTATTTTCACTATTTTCCCCAATCCCTAGAAATGGGCCTAGAATATACATAGTAGATGCTCAATAATTTGTTGGTGAACAAATGAAAGTTGATCCTCAATAATATTTTATAATGAATAGGCTTACAATTTATGAAAAAGCCATAACTTATTTAGCCATCTCCCTAAATTTGCATGCTTTTGTAAGTAATAATATCATGGTTGTGAAAACAATTATGTGTGTATATACATATATGTATATAGGTATTTTATGGCAATGATATACATACATGTATAGTCTTCTGTAATATTTACAGGTGCTTTTGTTTTGCTTGCATTATGCAGCATATATGATTTTATAGCTAGTATTCTGGATGTCCATGAAACATCAATTAAAAAGAAACTAATATTATTAAATAGCAGACCTGTTAAAGTGGTAGTCAAAATATTCTTTCCCCATTATATACCTCAGAGATTTCTGATGAACCCTTTTGAAATCTAATAGTGGCTGTAATCATAATAAATTTTTTCTAGATAGTTTTACAAACAATTTTTAATCTTCAAAATTCAAGGCTAATGTATGCATGTTGAATGATTATGGCATTCATATATAAGCTATGTTTGGAACCAGAACTTACCAGTGTTTATATTTATGTGTAGGTATGATAGACAAAGCATAGGAATAACAAGATATCATTAGTTTACTATTCATTAAAAATATGAGTAGAACTGGTTTTGCTCTGTAGTTTTTGCTATGATAAACCTTAGCCATGAAAATAACCTGCTATTGAGCATGTGCGTCATCCATCTTATGACTCACCAAAAATAGGGAAATGAGTCTAGAACCATCAAAGCAGTTGACAACAGAAGTGAGATTTCAGCTTGGATGCATTTTATTATAAAAGTAGTATAATTATATTCAAGAATTTGTTAACCTTTTATCTCACTAAATAAATTTCAATATTCATTATAAATAACAAATTCAAGCATTTAAAATATTATTTATATATTCTTAATTTTTGTTGTTTGTTTTAATTACACATGTCAATCCTGTTATGGAATGACATCAACATCCCCTCGGCAAGAGGATATTTTTAAATTTCCACATGTACATTTTAAGAGTTTTATACAACCCTATTTATCCATGATTTTCTCTTTCCTATAATTAGTAATTTTCACTGTAGAAGACTCACTTATAAAAGTGTATATTATTATCATATTTGGATGATAAACTAAAATTTTGAAATATTTAGAAGCATTGTTATGAACTCATTAAAATTATCAGAATCACTTCATATAAAATGATATTTAATATGTTCTTATACATAAATTAGTGACATTGTTTTATACTTTTAATTTAATTTGATTATGAAAACTTTCTATGTGTTTTTGAATTTGTGTAACCTTAGACAGATTGCTAAGCCCATTTCATCATGCATTAATAGAATAGGATTAGATAATCTCTAAGGGTCCTTGGCTCTAAGATTATATGATTGTAATTAATGGCACTGCAGATCTTGTAGAGGGACATTAAAATGGACCCATACCTGAAGTTACTTTTCAATTGAATTAGTACTTAGGGAGTTGAGACAGTAGAAACAAGGCAGGCAAAACAGTCTTTCATAACAGATCATAATAAATTTGCTAATATTATAGAAAGGTCATTGGAAAGTGTTTGTCCTTTCTTTTTTTTTTAATAGGATCTTCCCATTTTCACTTACAGTTTTGAATACATTTATACATTTCCTTCTTCAAGCGTCATTTAAATTAAAAGTGTTTCTATTTTCTCCAGATGGAGTTTCAATGCTCATAAACATTTACATTAGGAGAGAATATGGTACCTATTATCTAACTTAAGTTGAAAAAGAATGAAACTGTAAAATATATTTACCAAAATAACTAAAGATTTATTTATCTTCGGTAGGCCTCGATTAGTTTACCTTTAAAAAGCATTCATTGATACAAATTTTAAAAATCCATGTAACAGACGTCAATCAAATGTGATTTTTCTCCAGTTTATTATTTTCTGCCAGGGGAAATAAAATGCAATAATCACATTTTAAATATACATCTTTTTAAATGATTCTGTTGTTATACATGTGATTGTTATTCATATTTTTACTATTATTGAATGCCCCTGTACTGACCTTTCCAATTTGATAGTGCAGTAAGAAATAAACTTTTCTTTAATATTGAGAATTGGAAATGACCTGGTAATTTCTTTGTACTGGAGACCACTAATTGTCCATATAATGCATTCTTTCATTTTGTTTAGTAATAGAATCCTAAGTACATATGATCACAAGCAGGAGATTACCTTCTATAGTCTCTTATCAGTGATTTAATTTTGATCAAATATAATATAAATTATATTATGAGCATAAATTTAAGTTAATCTCCATAAAGACAAAGCCGATTGTTTTTACATCTCTTCTTACACATTTTACTGTCTGGAATGCAGAAGTATTGCTGAACTTAGCCATGAGGATGAAACACTAAGACAGGATTATAAAGAGAATACAAGATGAAAATCTCCTGGGGCCCGGGATGAACTCATGGAAAAAACATCCCCACCAACTCTCTTAATTGTTGGAGAGAAATACAAGACTACAATAAGGGTCACTCCTTATACTCATCATTTTTGAGTTAGAGATATTGACAAGTGTATCAAACTATATATTTTCTCCCACAAGACATTGAGGGGCACACTTCTTTTATTCTCCAAAAGTAACAAAAAATGCTTTGGTGTCTAATTTTTAGCCTGCAAGGGCTGTCATAGTGTTGTTTACAAAGACTTACATGTTTTATTTCCTTACCTCACTGCAACATTATAAATTTATCTTCTGTGCTAACATCACGATAGCATCTAATGGTTCCAAGAGTGAAGATTATCACTAGTTTATGAACCTTTGTATTCCCCAAAAGAGAAAGAGATATTATGTAACCAAATTCCAAGTATGATTAACCAAGATTTTTCTAAAATTTTCCACTTCTCAATTCTGTCTACTAATTTGAAATAACTGAGCAAAATACATTTGCAACATGATAATTCTTCAAACTCAGCTCTTATACCAAGCAGTACTGATGATTGGGGCATTAACAAAACCAATAAAATTGTTTTGCAAAACAAAAACGAAGTGAAAAATATGCTCAGCTTATCTTACACAATATTGTTTTCTATATCAAAAATGGCTAGATAACCTTAGAAAAAATGGCATATACATTATTTACCTAAAAGTTATAGTAATGTGGATAGAAGCTTAAAGTGACCTATCCTGTCATATAGTTGCCATTAACTAGGATATTAATTATTCTTAAAAGGATGCAAAATTTTTCCAAGGGATGTGCATCTGCAGACAGTTTTAAGGGACTATTTTCAAGAACTGTGAAGGATCTGAGCTTACAAGTTAGCCTGCTTCAGTTTTATGGATGCTGGCAGAAGACACATAACTGTTTGGTCAGAGACAGAAAGACTTCCATTATTTGCAGCACAGCACAGAGTTGCACGAGCTTCATCTTTGCTCTGGTTCCTGTTTTCCCTCAAGTTTACTGGAGATGATGACAAGGAGTTCAAGTTGATGCTACACACAGTTTGTGTCACAGATGAAGAACTCCAAGTAAAGGAAACTTAAATCTTTAATAAATGAGCAGTAAGCACACTTGTCTGATGTTTTCTGTGGAGGAAATACTATCTTCATTTTACTTAAAAATAAACAAATCTGTTCTCTCATCCACAAATAAACAATATCTTGGTCTTCCAGGGCTATCCACTATATAAAGATCTTTAAAAAGGAAAACTGTAATAAATGTGAAGCTAGTGCCTTTCTATTTGCAAGATGCACAGAAATGCATGAGACCAATTGAAAATTGCCTGTGAACAAATACGCTTCCAGATTTTTAGCTTGCTCTTTTCTAAACATGAAAATTCTCAGAAAGTACGTGTTCTCAAGATTCATGCCATTTCTTTTTTCCCAAGTTGCTTTATCACGACCATCTTATTTTTCACATTACCAAATAATGCACTTCTGTAAACTATCCAAAATTTTCCATGGTGTTATAGTTTCTAAGGTACTGAGAAGAAACTCATAGGTAAAGCATATTTATAAATTGTTTACAACATAATATTGAATACATATTTTCTCCTTTTCCCTGTCACTAGTAACTTTTTCTCTGCTTGGTTAATTCATATCACATATTTAATAGCCCAATTTATTCAGAACATACTGAGAGGTGAAGCCAGCTGGACTTCCTAGGTGGAGTGGGGACTTGGAGAACTTTTTTGTTTAGCAAGAGGATTGTAAAATGCACCAATCAGTGCTCTGTAGCTAGCAAGAGGATTGTAAAATGCACCAATCAGCGCTCTGTAAAACGCACCAATCAGCAGGATCCTAAAAGTAGCCAATTGCAGGGAGGATTGAAAAAAAGGGCACTCTGATAGGACAAAAATGGAACATGGGTGGGGCCAATACGTGAATAAAAGCTGGCCACCCCAGCCCGCAGCAGCAACCTGCTGGTGTCACCTTCCATGCTGTGGGAGCTTTCTCCTTTTGCTCTTCACAATAAACCTTGCTACTGCTCACTCGTTGGGTCCACACGATCTTTAAGATCTGTAACACGGGGAACGTCCGTGACTCCATTCTTGAAGTCAGCAAGACCACGAACCCACCAAACCCACCGGCAGGAACCAACTCCGGACATAATACCACATGGCAAGCTCTGTTCTAAGCATTGATGTGTACAGGTTATTTACTCCTCATAAGAACACTGAAAGATAATTGCCACTTACTGGCTCCTTCTTAAGATGAGTAAGCTAGAGACAGATACTCACGATTTGCTCAAGACTTCAGAACTTGTCTGTGGCAGAGCAGAGATGAGAATTAAATTTGCTAGCCACCATTTCTTGGAATTTAAACACATTGTTATGCCACCTCTTAGTATATGTAATTAATGACATGCAGTTCACAGAATTATGTTACTTAAATTATATTGGACAGAAATAAAAAAGCACGGTTGACACTTGAACAACATGAGCTTGAGCTGTGTGCATCCCCTTATATAGAGATTATTTTAATTAAAAAAATCAGCATCTGCATTGAAATGTGGATCAAAATACAGTAGCCACAGGATGAAAAACCCGCAGATATGGAGGACTGACTTTTTGTATACTCTGGTTCCACAGGATTACTTGAATATGTGCTGATTTTGGTATCCTCTGGGGTCCTGGACCCAATCTCTTGAGGATATCAAGGGACCACTGTATTTTTATTTAAAATGACAAGAGTAGAGAATATATGCAGATATATCCCGAGGAACATCTTTTAGGTATATGCTTTTCTATTTTAATTCCTCTTAAAACACACACACACACACATCTTAGAACTTACAATGTATCGATACAAAAATGTGGCCATTATTTATGTAGGAAAAGTTTATATACTCCTCCGGAGGGTAGGAAATGAGATTGCAGTGCACATGGGGTTCTGCCATTCACAGTGTAGGATGTTTCACCATGTCTTCCTGAAATGATTTGCAAAGAGTCAAGAACAAATGACTGTGGTGATAGAGATGTATTTATTGCTGCCACCTTGTTCCCACTTCACCGTTGCGTATTTGTACACAGGACACATATTTATTCTTTTAAGTTTAGATTTTACTGAGAAATGAGGACCTTATCTGGACTTCACTGGGATAATTATGAGTGGCCAGAGATACTGCATTTTGAGCTGGATGCCAGACCTTGAAAGAACTCTGCATTTTTCATTTTGAGAGAAGTCGGTGTGTTTTATAATGGGAGAAAGATTAAAGCAGATATTTTGGCATCAGAATGACTGACCTTGACAGAGATTGGTGAGATGATAACATTATTTCCTTCTTTGGACCACAAGAAAATGCTGTATTTTTCAGCCTCAATTGCAGGTAGGATGAGACCATTTCACTGGTGAATGAAATGTAGGTAGAAGTTATATTTCCCACTTTTTAGACTGAGCTATAAGATACCTCACGGAATGCTTCTCATACTCCTCTTTGTATTAAATGCAGAGGATTCAGTGAAAACCTTTAAGGAATTTCAGAAAGTTAATCCTCTACTGAATTATTATATGAATGAGAAGAAAAAAAATTGTGTTAAGTCACAGATATTTGCAGTTTGGTTCAGAAACTAATATTAATTGCCCTGACTAATATACTGAGATACTAGTGATGATTCTGCAATGACTGCTTTTACAGTGAAAGTGACCACAGTAGCATGCATGGATAAATTTAAGGTGATAAACATTAGGATTGCTTACATATTTTTTGGCTTCTTCATACACATGGTAGGATATAGCTCACTGCCCTGTTTAATTCAGTTATGGAATGTGATTTCCTTTTGCTTATTGAAATGTTAGTAGACTAAAGTGTCTGTTTCCTTCTAGAGGCAAAAATTCAGAGCGTGCCTCACAACATTCTTTTTTTCCTTGACTACAGTAACTTTCAATATTCTGGAGTGGCTGCTTTGTCCTCTAGATCCTGGTATAAAGGTGACAATGACCCATGAGTAGAATCATAAGCAACACCGAGGACATGTGAAATGAGCAACTTATGAATGAATTGATACAGGCTCCTGACATTTAGAAATTGTTTTGTTATCACTCAGCTTAGTTTTTCTGATGTAATTTAATTGCTCTAAGGAAACAGTATCTGCTGTGATTTGTTACTGTCTCTTACTGCCCAGTGGTTGGCAAGGCCAAAAGTTCTAGACATGGCAGTATTCTGAGAGTTGAGAGCCAATATATTTTCTTGGCAGTGCTCATGCTCATGGTGCACTTGAAGCTGTGTTGATGCTGCCGTAGGAACACCACAAGCCAACCTTGTTTCTTCCATGGTTGCACTCTTTATGTGTTCAATTACAGACCTCAGGTGTGTCTGACATGAAATAAGCATACGCAGGCATCATGACGGTAATCAACTGATTGCTTCAATGTGCTGGTCTTTGTAGGTCTTGAGAGTATCAACCTGGAAAAACAAGCTTTTAACTTTAATAATTTCAGCAAGTTAATATAAAGGGAAGTTCCACATATAGGTCTGGATCAAGTTTTTCTATGAAGTAGTTGCCAATTAGAAAAGTTTCCTAAATAATTAACCCTAGCAAAAAATTGTGTAAAGATTCCATTCACTTATTACACAAAACAGTATATTTTATGAGTGCTACCTTCTACTTTGGCCATTAGATAAAAGGTCTCTTCACCCTTCTTTTGTCATGTTTTGCCTAAATATTTGGGCATATAGCTATAACCCATCATTCCCTTTTGAAAACAAAGAATAATAACCAAAGTAATATAATCTAAACCTGCTTTAAAGTCCAAGTGTAGTTTATGTTATATGTTCCTGTAATTATTTGTCATCTGTGGCTCAAATCCCTTTTACTAAAATACTTTGCACTTCACCATAAACAAACTTGTGCAAACAAACAAGACACAGACGCGATATAAAACTCCCAAAATCAAGTTACTAAGTTTCAGTAACAAATAAACCTGAAAGTGTAATTAAATAGATTATAATAATGCTGAAAATTCTGTATTTTAGGTTCTTTATGATCTAGAGTTCTTCACATGTATTTAGTAAACCATTCCAAGTGCTATATTTCTTGCTAATAAAACCAAATAACAATGTTCAGGGTAAATTTTAATGAATTAATGCTTATAATGCAAACTATGCTCTCATCCATTTTATTCAGAAGCACACGATTAATTATACAACAGATATTTTATATGAATGTTCAGAGTAAAGACTATTTTTGTTTGCTTGAATGACAACATAATTTATTAAATGAATAAATACACGGATTCGTCTTCTCCATCACCATTTCAGGCATGTTTTTGTGACATCTACCTTCTTCACCATGAACTCCTTCCTAACCAACCATTATATCTAAAATAAATTATCAGCAAACATAAATAATGTGCCATTCCAGAACTACCTCACATGAGCTAGATGATGGGAGGCATAATTCATAATAAACAGACCCTACCTTTAAATTCTATAAAGCCACAGCATTTAAATTATAACTATGCCACAGAGCAGTAACCTATTTTCCTATTAATTATATCCCATAAAGGCAATATACCTTCACTAATTAATTATACTTGAAGTAACAACTATGGCTTAATTAAATGAACCATTCCTAATAATGAAACCTTAAAATAATTGGACTCTTCTGTCTAGAGGCAGTAACAATTATTGTCATTGGAAAGGATTTCAAACATGGCTATGCTAAGCAACGCTGATTCATAACTGACATTGAACCTGAGATTTCCTAGAGCAGTAGCTCTCAAAACCTTTCATGAAGGGCCAACTATTAAGTATTTTAGAATGTACATGCCATGTGATCTCTGTCACGAGTACCAGTATTTGCCATCGTAGTGCATAAGTAGCCGTAAACAATATGTAAAATAAAAGGATGTCACTTTATTCTAATAAAACTTTGTTTACCAAAATGCATCAGTGGCCTGATTAGCTCTGTGCTTTGTAGTTTGATGACCTCTTATATAGAATCGAATTATTGAACTCATCTCTACTATGTTTCTAGATTTTCTAGTATTGTATTCTAGGTTTCTATCTTTCTCATCTATCCATCTTAATGGTTAAGTTTTACAAACCCTTATCATATATAATATTATTTAAATTATATTAATCTGCATTTAACACACATCTTTCTCTATGTTGTAATTTAGCATTTTTGAGCCATTAAAATTTAAATTACAGTAGAGATGTAGACATTATGTAAAGGTATATTACTTTGTTGTATATGTTCATAAAAGACAATAATGGCCACATTGAAATGACACAATACGATCCACCAAAAGCGAGTAAGGCAGAGATTGTGTACATAAGTAACCAAGTACAAGTTCTGTCCTTTAAGTGAACCCCTACATCTTTATTATTCCCTTATGGTGGAAATTCCAGAAGTAGATAGCACATAAATTTTACATCTTCTTATCTGATATATGGATACCTTTTTTATCAAGTATTCCTTTTTATTTTTTTTCTTTTTTCTGAGATGGAATCTCGCTCTGAGATGGAATCTGCCGGAGTGCAGTGGCGCGATCTCGGCTCACTGCAAGCTCTGCCTCCTGGGTTCACGCCATTCTCCTGCCTCAGCCTCCTCCCGACTAGCTGGCACTACAGGTGCCCATCACCACGCCTGACTAATTTTTCCTATTTTTAGTAGAGACGGGGTTTCACCCTGTTAGCCAGAATGGTCTCGATCTCCTGACTTCATAACTGCCCACCTCGGCCTCCCAAAGTGCTGGGATTAGAGGCGTGAGCCACCGCGCCCAGCCCATATGCCTTCTTTTATTCATGGTTTACTAATTATAATATTCTATTTATATAATTGAGAATTCCTTTTTCCGTTTTTCTTTTCATTTTCTTTCATCCCAATCATTTTCAGTCAAAATGTGTGTATATATATATGTGTGTGTGTGTATATATATATGTGTGTATATATATGTGTGTATATATATGCGTGTATATATATGTGTGTGTGTGTGTATATATATATATATAGATGGGAAAGACATACAGAGCAATCTAGGAAGCATTGTGAAAAAATGGTGTGAACGTATGCATCAAAAAGTAATATTACAATTTTATTCAGTATCCCATCCAAACTTTTCTCCTGCAGGACTTTCATGCTTGCTATTGTCAAATCTTCTCCCTTCTGCATAACTTTCATTTATCTTCTCTATTATTGCTATTGTCACATAAATGTGCTTTTATTTATCACATTAGAAAAATAGTCATTCTCCTCAGTCTACATGTCTCACAAATATAGAACTACTTTTTTTTCTTCTTTAGAGCAAACTGTCTCAAAAGTATTCAGAAAAGTACAATGTGTAAAACAAGCAGCAAGAGAGGACATCTGTGTTAGGCTGAATAATGGTCTCAAGAGATGTCAGGTCTTAATCCTTAGTACCTGTAAATGTAACCTTTATGGCAAAGAGACTTGCAGATGTGAGTAAGTGAAGAATTTTGTGATGGAAGATTATCATGAATTATCTTGGTGGGCTCTAAATGCAATCTTAAGTGTCCTTATAAGAGTGATGGAGAGGGAGATTTGACATAGAATCTCGGTTATGTGATCATGGAAGTGGAGAAATATTTGAAAATTATACGCTGCTATCTTTGAAGATAGAAGAAGGGGCCTTTGAGACAAGAAATGTAGTTCTAGAAGCTGTGTTTCTGGAATAATTTCTAGAATTACTCTCCCCTGAGTTCTCTGGAAAAAATAGGGTGCTGATCACACCTTGGTTTTAGACCACTGATACTGATTATGAATTTTTGGCCTTCAGAACTATAAGAGAAAAAGTCTGTGTTGCTTTAAGCTACCCATTTTGTGGCAATTTGTTACAGCAGCATAGGAAAATAACAGAGAATCTCTTCTTGTTCCCAGGTTTAAAAGCAAGTCTTCTAACATTCCCACATTATTATGTCATAAGATATTGTTTATAGGATTTCAAAAGATACACTTTATCAACTTAATGAAGTGCCTTTTAAATCCTAGTTTAATAAGCGCATATATATATACAGTAAATTAATGATGAATTTTATCAAATACTTCTTTGTATCAATATCTGTTAGGATACAGATCTTATGTATCTGCATCTACTGAAATTATGTGATTTTTCTCATTTACTCTGTGAATGTGATGAATAATATTCTTTTTAATTGAATCTCAATTATAGAGAATTGAATTAATCATCATTTTGATTAATGACATACTTTCATCTTATGCCTATTCATGGTCATCTTTTATATGTAGGTAATTAAATAATAACTTTTACAGTGTTGGAAGCACCCTGCATAAAAGCTAAAACCTGAAGAATGACCACATTTAGCCATATAGTTTCTCACTCCCATCTCATCCTCTATAATTACCAGTGTTTGAACCACAGCCTCTTTCTTCTCTAAACCACTAGCTGAAATCTAAACTCAGCACTCCGACCTCCCATTTACTGATTTCTGCTAGGCTTCTTGATGTCTCACCTTGTGCATACATATCTTTGATACTGGCCACACTTAAGGGGCATTTGTATGCAGATATTCAGGCTCTCTCTCTGTGGTTACCTCCTTCTTGGAAATTTGTCTCGTGAGCCCCATACACACTAGATACTCTGAACTCTAATCTCTGTCACCTCAACACAGTAAAATTTCACTTTCTGTGTATGCTTTCTTTCTTCACATCAGTATTTGGGAAACGTTATTAGAGGAAAAATGTCTGAGTGAATGTAATTTATAGTCTATAATTATTTCTTTTTAATAATAATCCCACTCAAGCTCTGTATACATTGATTGTTCTCTGGTGTCTTCCAACAGTTGTCTAACATATTTTGCCCAGCTTTTATAGCCAACTTCAGGGTGTGAGTTTGTGCTACTTTATCATGGCCTGAACCTGAAATCCTCTAATTTTATTGAAATGGATGGTTATTATAGTTCATGTTGCATTTCTTGTGTTTCCAATAAGTTTTTAAATTTTCTATTTCTCCACAATTCTGGAATTAAGAATCCATTTGTTTCATTCTAATCTAGTTTCTTATACATAATGCTAAAGGGAGTGTTGTTTCAATGACTGTCAATAACTTCTACGTGGGCACCATTCACATTTCCCAAAGTCTCAGCAGCATTTCAAATTGTTGAAAATTTCTTTCTCTTCAAAACATTATTCATTATAGAGTTCTTTAAAAATATGCCAACCTTGCTCTTCTTCTTACCACCTCAGCTTTTTATTCCCAACTCAATTGCAACACATTTTTTTTTCAGCTCATTTGGCATTAATTTCTATTGTCTGTTTCAACCCTTTCTTGGTGATTTAACAATAAAAATAAATAATTCCTTTAAAAGGCTCATAAGTGTCGGTAACTCCCATAGCTTTACTTTTACCTTTGACTATTCTCCAACCTTCAGACTTAGACACAAAGTTGTTTAATTACCATCTTGCATTTCTCTCATGCCAAACGTCCACATGACTGATAGTCCTGTTATTTTTCTTCAAAGTATATATCAAATGCATTCACTCTTTCCATCGCCATTGCTACTATTACTGTTTTAGTCAATTCTGACTGCTATCACAAAGACCTATAGACTAGGTGGCTTAGAAATAACAAAAATCAATTTTTTCACAGTTCTAAAGGCTAGAAGTCTGAGACCATGGTACCAGAGTGTAGCCTTGTAGTATAGTTCGATGTCAGGTAGTGTGATGCCTCCAGCTTTGTTCTTGTGGCTTAGGATTGACTTGGTGATGCGGGCTCTTTTTTGGTTTCATATGAACTTTAAAGTAGTTTTTTCCAATTCTGTGAAGAAAGTCATTGGTAGCTTGATGGGGATGGCATTGAATCTATAAATTACCTTGGGCAGTATGGCCATTTTCACAATATTGATTCTTCCTACCCATGAGCATGGAATGTTCTTCCATTTGTTTGTATCCTCTTTTATTTCTTTGAGCAGTGGTTTGTAGTTCTCCTTGAAGAGGTCCTTCACGTCCCTTGTAAGTTGGATTCCTAGGTATTTTATTCTCTTTGAAGCAATTGTGAACGGGAGTTCACTCATGATTTGGCTCTCTGTCTGTCTGTTATTGGTGTATGAGAATGCTTGTGATTTTTGTACATTGATTTTGTATCCTGAGACTTTGCTGAAGTTGCTTATCAGCTGAAGGAGATTTTGGGCTGAGACAATGGGGTTTTCTAGATATACAATCATGTCATCTGCAAACAGGGACAATTTGACTTCCTCTTTTCCTAATTGAATACCCTTTATTTCCTTCCCCTGCCTAATTACCCTGGCCAGAACTTCCAACACTATGTTGAATATGAGTGGTGAGAGAGGGCATCCCTATCTTGTGCCGGTTTTCAAAGGGAATGCTTCCAGTTTTTGCCCATTCAGTATGATATCATTATCTCCATACTATATTTGGATAATAGTCTCTGACTTTGTCTTCTTGCATTTATTCTTTTCCCCTAAAGTGATTCTTCAAAGAGTAATGTCAAAGAGAACCAGAGCCAGAGGGTAATTAAAGCAGTAAAGAAAGATTTTATTCAGAAATTATTGCAACACAGGAAAAGAGACTTTAGTAGAGAAATGAGCTCAATTCCAAATACAAGCACACATGGAAATTTATAGCAAAAGAGCAGTGTGAGGGGGTCAGTGGATGGAAAATTACTAAGAGGAGACATCAAAAGTAGGGGAACTCTTGCTAAACTAAATTAACAGGATTCCTGCTGAAGGCAGCTCAGGGTGATCAGATATCAAGATTCTCTCTATATGGACTTAAGGATTCTTGTTAAAAGTGAGCTATGGAGACTAGGCAAGGGGCCTAGGTGAAGATCTAGTTGAGAGGAGAGCTCAAAAATCTGACTAAAGTTTGATGAAGGAGAGAGTCTTTGTCAGTATTTGTGTTAATTTTTTTTAATTACTTAAAGTGAGGCTTATTTGCATTCTTCAAGGACTTACCAATTAATAAGCTATGTTAAAATCTCCAGGTTTAATGTCTATTTCTTCTTTCAACTTCTGTTATTTCTGCTTTATGAAAATTGTAATTTTGTGTATGTTATTAATATATATTTTATTTTTAATGTAGAATGAAGCATGAATCCTTATGTAGAATAAATTTCCCTTCCTTATCCTGTTAAATTTATTTTGTCTTAAATTCTATCTTGTCTCATAGCAAAATTCTGACAACTATTTCAGGACCTTGCTATCATACAAGATCTATCTTTGTTCTTCCTTTTACATTAAACCATTCTGAATTGCCTTGTTCAATATGTTTCTTGCACACAGAATGGATTGGATTCTGCTCCATTAGCCAATCTAAAAGTACGCCATCTAATGGTGAGTTAAGCCCATTTGTGTCTTTGATATACCTGTTATGCTGGTGTTAAGTTCTGTTATATAAGTTTTTGCTATATAAATAATTTATATAAAATCTTGCCCTGTATTTACACTTTAATTTGAGGGGCAGGATATACTCATTTGGTATTTATAAATGTTTCTATGTTTATTCTTATTATTATCTTATAATAATATTATAATAAAATATACTAGTCCTCTAGTGTGTTTGAATACTGTCTATTGATTTCTTCAATGAGTAGTAATACTGTTCTCTAGTAAACTCTCTTTCCTTTCCTCTCTCTTTTTGCTTAACATTTACTTTAATTCCATATTTTTTTAATGGCAGTTAGATACTCCTGAGATAGTCATTAAGATTTGTCTACTTTCTTTTTCTTCTCCTTTTTTCTGTTTGTTGTTGAGTTGCATTATTTCTTCATGTTTAACACACTTAATAGCATCATGTTTTGTCACTTTAATCCCCATTACTTGTTCTTAATTATAAAATTAAACATATTTAGTCCTTATCCAGAAGCTTCACATGATGTTTGTCTTCTTGTCATTAGGTAGGACATTTCTAAAAAAGCCATCACAGGAACAATGTTTTTTAAAATCATAAATATTCATGATGTTCTACATTCCTTAGACATGATTCATAGTTTGGATGAATAAAATCTCATCTCGCTACTGTGTTATCTGTTTCATAATCATTAAACCATTTCTTGATTATCATCCTGTATAAAATGTTGCTATCAAGAAGTCTATTATCAATATAAACTTCTTATCCTTTTACCTTCATGCGCAAATAATTAATATTATTTTTTATTTTAATTTTTGTTCTTAGAAATAACCATTACATGAGTATTACTATTCTTTGCCTAAGTTCTCTGTTTAGAAAATTTTTAGATGTTTTTAATCTCTCAATTTCTGTTTTTTACTCTTATTTTTATACTCTATATCTCTTACTATAGTTTGTACCACTTCTATTTGATTTTATGTACCTTCAAATTATTTTTTTCTAAAAATTATTTTCTAAAAATTATCTTACTTGTCTGAGATTATCTGATTCTCTGATTAATTTTGATTTTGTTCCAATTGTTTTTCTTCAGGGTATTTTTCTTTTGGGAGTGAGCATTATTGATGATTTCTTGTTGTAGTTTATTGATATTAAGATCTTACAATACTTCATTTTATCTTCATTTTATCTTTGCCATTAACTCCAGCTGGTACTGGCCCTATGCTGCCAATGATTAGGACAATTACTCTTGTATTCTGGGTTTTATGCTGATTATTTGTCACCTGTTTTAGTTGGTGATGTCACCCATGGGTTTTTCAGTTGCTTCTCCTAACTCCTCTGCCTGGTGTTTGGTACAGATCCAGACATAAATGAAAGTAAAGGAGATAGATAGATGGATGGATAGATAGATGATAGATAGATGGGATAGATTAGATAGATACATATTTACATATGTACTTACATACCATAGTTTGCTGCTGAGAGTCTCTCCAGTTTATTTTATTTAATATTCTCATAATCAAGAAGCTATTCTCTACAATGATAAAATAATCCAACTCTCAGGCAATACTGAGCAAAATATAGCGTAACTAATATCTCAACATACTTGATCCTATATTTTATGTGAAAATAAATGAGGCCAGGGGCAAAGGCTCATGCCTATAATCCCAGCACTTTGGGAGGCCGAGGCAGGTGGATCACTTGAGGTCAGGTGTTCGAGACTAGCCTGACCAACATGGTGAAATCCCGTGTCTACTAAAAAAACCCACAAAAATTAGCCAGGCATGTTGGTGCCTGCCTGTAAGCCCAGCTGCTTGGCAGGCTGAGGCAGGAGAATTGCTTGAACCTGGGAGGTGGAGGTTGCAGTGAGCCGGGATCATGCCATTGCACTCCAACTTGGGCAACAAGAGCAAAAAATCTCCGAAAAAAAAAAAAAAAGAGTAAAACACTGGTTGCTCTCTGTTTTAGTAATATGTTATTTATTAGGTAAATGTGATACATATTAAGTAAAGCGGGATTTTTCTTAGAGAGGATATTTATCTCTATCGAGGTAGCAAAATAAATATGTATAGATTGAATGAATTTGTCTCCCTTTAGGTTTAAATAAGAAATGGGTATGTGTGTGTTTTAGGCCTATTCCTATTTTTCCTGGCTTATTCATATTCTAATTCCTCTTGTTTATATAATTATTCACTTTGATCACCTCATATATCTTATCTTTTTCGGGTGGCCAAAAAGCTAAAATATTCTTACAGTCTAGTCAGCATTTGCTGTGCTTCTTATTATTGTACTTGTTTAGCACAAACTTGATGCTGATTCTACTTCTCATTCTTCATGACAAAACAAGTGGAAAAAATATCTGGGAACTGGCTCTATGACATGGCTAAATAACACTAATATGAGTCTTGTGCTCTTAATCTATAAAATGGGAATAATAAAAATAGCAAGTCTGTAATCACTGCTATATGAAAACCCCGAGTTTTATGAGTGCTTCTGGGAATACCTAGTAAAGAAAACATATCTGCGTGCTTTATCTTTTAATAGTTAAAAACAGTTTTGACAATAAGTAGTTTATTAGTTATTATAATATGTATAATTGTAAATAGTTTATAGGTATTAGTTATTATAATATACATGTACATATAACACATTCATATAAACTATAAGTAGTTTATACATATTAGTAATTATAATATACCTATTATAATGACTAAGAATAGAAAGGCAATGTAGAAACTAAGAGTTATATAATACCCATAGTAATTAATCAATAAGCAAATACTATTTTTAGTATTTTTATACTATTTGTATATGTATTCATTACTTTATGTATATAATTCTTTATATAATTCTTAGGTTCTATAATACCTTTATTCTGTATATTTTGAATTATGTATTTAATAGCCTAATATATTTCTAATTTGCAGAAAACAAGGAAAATTGTCTTCCTTCAATTATTATAAGTATGCATTTCTTTATCCAGGGAGGCTAAAAGGCAAGATCATAACAAGCTATTATATGGAAAATTATTTCTTCAAAATATTCCTTTTAAAATTGAGGCAACAGAATCATTTTTCCCTCTCATTGTATGTTTAATTTAAAATTGTTTCAACAACAATATGTAGATTGCCAGTTCAAGTTCTCAGGTGTAACAAGACTCACATTTCTTTGTTATACAATACAATATAAATATAAAGTAAAACATTATATTAAAATGAATGTTTTATAATATTTGGACATTAATATCTCAGCCTTTCATTAGCATATTATTTGAAGAAAGGCATTCACTTTTTCACAGGTTACTTCCTTGCTCCTGAAAATTATGATGTTCTATTTTCTACTATTTCTGTCTAAAAATTTAAACAGGTTAGTATATCCTCTGCATAAATGCTGCAAAATACAATGCACAATAATTTTGCTAAAATTACTAAATGTTAGTAAAAAATTTGATTAGTTTTCTTAATAATTGTTTCCTTGTTTTTCATATCTATATATGCAATCATTCTAAAGTTAAGAACTGACTACTCTCTTGATAATGGAGAAATCTTTCAACACACAAAAACAAAATTTTTATTGTCTTTTAAATAGGTCCTGAGAAGAGGATTAGAAAAAGGCAACACATCAAAAAGTTAAGAGGCAGAAATAGCTTTTGTGTTGCTGGTAAATTTAATGAGATCTAAGTTATTCGACTGGCAAGTCTCATCTCTTTGAGCATCTCAGTGAAGACTGTCAGAAATCATCAAAATTCAACACAACAGAGTAAAAGCTAATAGCCTTTTTGTTATACCAAAACTGAAAGGATTGGTAAGACTCAAAATGAATGCTATTACTGAAAATCTTCTTTTATCTAATTCTTTGTGCAGTGAGTGAAAATTGAACAAATACATATCCTTTTTATGGTGTTAAAATGAATTCTGACACTATTAAACAAATATTCTTTGGTCCTAAGACCTCCTCAATACTTCATTCACTAGCAGTATTATTAGAATATCCTATGTGACTCTAGTTCATAATATTCTGGCTATCATTTATTTTCTGTGAAATAAAAATGAAGCACTCTATTTTTTAAAAAATACTGTGTTTTGATGAAGAAGGAAGATTTTTGAGTGGTTATCACATTAGAGAAATTTTTATTGTAATCAACCTTTGATAATTTCTGACATGATTAATATTTATCTTCTTTTCTAGATGTTCTTAAGTAACAAAAAGCAATAAAGAAAAAATACAGGACATCAAAGATATCACATACATTCATATATCTCAAGAAATGAAAGCAATGAAAGAGCTGTGATATGATCCATATTTTTTGTTTATTGACAACTAATGCAAAATTCCAAACAATAATGAAGCAACTACAGATTTGGGGAAAATAGTAAATCAGAAAGAGCAATTGAGAGAGCCTTTTTAGAAAAAAGTTTTCTCCTTTGGAATTATGTTACATTTTGAGTAATTATTATGATATTCAACCATTAATTTATACATTTGTTTTTAATTTAACATATATTTTGAGTACTAAATATATCAGGCACTATTATAGGTGCTTGTGCTAATTAACAACCAGTCTTCTAGAATGTGTAAAGTGCCATAGAAAATACCTCTTGGGTTCTATGCTCACTACCTGGATGATGGGTTCAGTCATACCCCAAACCTCAGCATCATGCAGTATACTCTGTAACAAACCCTCACATATATCCTCAAATCTAAAAGTTGAAATTCAAAAAAAAAAATAAAAAGCAAATAATTATATTAATTATATTAACTAAAACAAAACTAAGTGATTCCGTTTTAGAAAAAGAATTTAGAAATAAGGGGGAGTGGAGACTAGAATAACACTTATGGTGTTCAATCAGAATCAAAACTATCAATATATACTTAAGTTTACTTTTTTTCTATGTTAGATAGAAATTGAAAAGAATGTGTAGATATATAAATAGACCTAGACGCACATGTTTGTGTGTGAATGTGTATATATATATATTTTTTTGAGATGGAGTCTTTCTCTGTCGCCGAGCTTGGAGTGCAGTGGCCCGATCTCGGCTCCCTGCAAGCTCTGCCTCCTGGATTCATGCCATTCTCCTGCCTCAGTCTCCCAAGTAGCTGGGACTACAGGCACCTGCCACCACGCCCAGCTAATTTTTTTGTATTTTTAGTAGAGACGGGGTTTCACCGTGTTAGCCAGGGTGGTCTCAATCTTCTGACCTCATAATCCGCCCATCTCAGCCTCCCAAAGTGCTGGGATTACAGGTGTGAGCCACAGCACCCGGCCGAATGTGTGTATATTTCTTAATTTTAACCACTAACACTAGAAGCAATAACATTTTAATAGCAATCAGCACATCTAGCATTCAAATCTTGGATTCACTTTTTTCTTCTTTAAAAGGATACAGAGCTCCTTGGATCAATGCCTGATTCTAGGTGCATGGGGCAGAAAGAACAAAATGGGTCTGAGACATCTGTTGTTGTTAAGAATATAAGGAAGTCTCAACTAATGATGGAGACATGCCAAAGAACATAGGAGCTAACTAGAAGTGGCTCTCAGTGACCCAAACTGAGATTAATTGAGCAAGGGAATAAATAATGATGGTAATAGATTATTCAGATTAATTAAACCAAATACACATGAATCCACACTAATATAAATAAATAATTGGATAAATAAGAAAAGTGGGACAAAGGTAAACTTTTCCATATGGTAGAATTCTAATCAATAAATATAGAAAGAATAGTGGAAATAGATTCTCATTTCTTGGCAAATACCATATAATTGTTGCAGACAAGTCTGCTAAAATTAGTGGATACAATTATGAGAAACAAGATATTTACATAATCTCCAAGTATCTCTCAACAAAATACTGATTTTAAAAATGGTAACTTTGAAGTGGAGAAATGTGGCAGACAATATCTTATTCAAGTGATCAGAGTTAACGTCAACAGTATTAGGACACAATGATATCATGTGCCTCCTGATATGATGCACTGAGAAGGACAACCTCGGCATTGTGGCATTCTTGCCAAAATATATTATGTGAATTTAACCATGAAGAAATATTAGAAAAAAATCAAACTTCAGAATAATCTACAAAAAACAAGTATCAAGGGCATGAAAGACAAAAAGAAAAGCTGAATTTTCTTTTTTAACATTTTTTTTTTTTTTGAGATGGAGTCTTGCACTGTTGCCAAGGCTGGAGTGCAGAAGCGTGATCTCTGCTCACTGCAAGCTCCGCCTCCTGGGTTCACGCCATTTTCCTGCCTCAGCCTCCCAAGTAGCTGGGACTACAGGTGCCCGCCACCACGCCAGCTAATTTTTTGTATTTTTAGTAGAGACGGAGTTTCACCGTTTTAGCTACGATGTTCTCCATCTCCTGTCCTCATGATCCGCCCGCCTCGGCCTCCCAAAGTGCTGGGATTACAGGCATGAGCCACTGCACCCGAGTAAAGAAAACTAAAGAAATGTAGCAGATAAATGCAATATGTGACCCTGATTTTGATCCTAGTTAAAAAACATTAGTGGAACCATGAACAAAATATGTAAATAAGGTCTGTAGGTAAGTAACTAATTCCATATCAATTTCCTAATGTGAGTAACTGTACTCTTAGACATGGTGTTAGCAGTCAAGAAGCTGGGTGAAGAATATATAGGAATTCTTGATTTTTTAAAATATATTTTTGTAAGCTTTAAAGTAGTTCAAAATGAAAATTTTAAAATAAAATGAATAAAAAAGAAAAAGGATACTATGGATCTTCTGAAGTATTGTGCTAAATATGAAATTCATGGTCCATCCCTCAGGTCTTTTATATTACAGTGTTTAAGATATAAAATAAATGTAAAGAAAACCAAAGAATGATCAATAGTGATGAAAGTTATCACTATTTCTGGATAAACCATGTTCTATGATAGCACATAACTGGTGATAGCCTGGAGTCATGCGAAGACCTTTCCAAGAAAATGAAATGTAAAGTGATGACTTAAATATGGAAAAGGAACCATTTGATTAACAAGCCAAACTATGAAGCTTCAAAGACAAGATGTTACCTTGTGCAAAACCCTGACATGGGGAAAAACTGTGTTTCAAGAGTGGAAAGAGCCCTGTCTCATTAGGAGTGAGGGTCTTGAATGGTGCCTGTGGTTGTAGACAGCAGAGCAGAGCTTTAGCATCCTGGAGATTTGTAATTGTACTCCACAAGTAACTAAAGGATTTAAGGCAGAGGAGGGAAAGAATCTTGCTTACATTACAAAAAATAAAAAAGAAAAAGAAGAAATAAAAAAATAGAAAAAAATGTAATATATATTATTATTATTACATTGGTTTATAGTAATTGGTTTATATCTAATTTGTTTCCCTGTGTTTATAATACATATATATCTCTGCCTCTTAAACCAAGAATTATTTTTACAGGGACAAGAATAAACACAAGGAAATGAATTAGAAAACTATTAAAGTGAAAGGACAAGAAGGTGGAGACCTTGTTCAAAATAATGAAATACATATTTAAGATATGTGCAAGTTTGAAGAAAAGAGCTACTGATAGGGCTTTGGTGTATTAGATAAGATAAAATCAATGGGAACACCAGCTGAAGTAAACAAACACACACAAACTGGGAAGCAGAGAAAATAACAAAACTCTACTTAAAACATTATGAATTTCAGTTGTCTATAAAACAATCCACATTTGATATTAAGTAAGTAGATGACTATGCAAAGCTCTAACTCAGAGAAGTTACCAAAATTGGAAATATTCTGAGATGCTATCATGTAACTGGCCTTTAAACCCATGAAAATGCTTGAGAACACTCAGGGGAAAAAGTGAGTAAGTAGAGAAAAAAGAAAGTCCTCAGCTAAGTGGGTTGAAGACAGTACAGGAAATATTGAAGGAGACTGTCTATTGTTTGATTGATTTCTTTCAAAGAAAGAATACAAAGTAAGTTGATAACTGAAGGACAATGGAAAGTCAATGTAAACTTTTAACGAAAAGGGAATTATTCATTAATGAGAATGATAATACTAAAATGAGAGGGAGAGCTAAGGGACGGAATTTACTTAATATTGGGAGATCTCATCAATTTAGCATAAGACATGAGGTAACTTTGTAGAAGGTTATTGTTATGAATGCTGTGGGAGTGAATGCACTGGGAAACTAAAATAGAATGTTTGGCACTGTTGAGTATCCTTTTAAGTTTTGTAATGAATTGAAATCATGTTATTAGTTACAACGTGGATGAGCCTGGAGGACATTACGTTAAGTGAAATAAGACAGGCACAGAGAGAGAAAAACCACATGTTCTCACTTATATGTGGGAGCTAAAAATGAGCTTATAAAAGTAACAAGTAGAATTGTAGTTATCAGAGGCTGGAAAGGATGGGAATAAGAAGAGGATGGAAAGAGGTTGGTAAGCAAAGTTAACTTTGTAACAAAGTTGTAGCTAGAAGGGAGGAATAGCTCTAGTGTTCTGTAGCACTGGAGGGTGAATTAAGTTAACAATAATTTAGTGAATTTTTTTAAAAACCTATCAGACAGAATTCTGAATATTCACATCACAAGGAAATGACAAATGTACAAGGTGATAGATATGCTAATTACTCTGATTAGATTATTTCATATTATATACATGTATCAAAATATCACTCTGTATCCCATAAATACGTATAATTATGTGCCAACTAAAAATAAAAGAAAAAATAGAATTCAAAATATAATCAATGTTCAACAAAAGCTTGTTAAATTAAGACAAAGAAGCTATTGAAAATGATTTTTAATTCTGAATTTAAATTAAAATAATCTAGCTTAATTATGTCATTTCCCCCCCAGAATTCTTAAGCTTTTTGGATGCTAGCCCATTAAAAAAAAGAAAAAATTTGGAATCATATTGTTTACTCTAATAACCTAGTCTAAATCACGATTCTAGAGAGAAGTGGTAAAGACTCAAATTGTTATTATATTAGAAACTTAGCCTTCTGAAGGCAATATTAGGGAAAAAGAAATCTAGGCCACAATGAGAATGAGAGTAATTTAAACAGGAAAAGGAAGAATCAGAGAGATTATTGAAAATGCCATCAACTCAGCATAATTCAAACAGAAGACAACATATATATATATATATATATATATATATATATATATATATATATTTTCACCTAGGATTAGTAAATCAAGAAAATTGTATTACAATTTTATTGGATGGTGAGTTCTATAATATAATAAGTATAAAAAAAGAAGTAAAAGACTTGACATATACCATAATAAAATATTTAATAAGAACATATCTAGTAAGTACATAGAAATATATAAATAAAAACAGCTTTATTCAATAAGTATTTGTGACTATTATATATGTTATCTCATTTATCTTCACATTATTTTTGTAGGATAAATATTACTAATTTGATGTGTTGGTTGCAAAAAGGGTAATGTCACTGAAAGAAGTCAGATAGCCTGATTAAGGTTTTACATTCATTCATTGTGACAAATATATAATGAGAACACAATTTCTCTTATTATATCAAACTACCTGCTAAACAACAAAAGGAGTTTGATGATTTAATTACATATACTTTATCTTAATTCCCAAAGTGTATTAATATGGAAGGTCATTCTTTGTTGGTACTTGATGAGGTTAGAATTAAGAATTTAAAACTTATTGGTATAAACATATACCTAATTTAAATCATTTAAGTTATGATATATTAAGCTAATACATGCTTGAATTTGTTACTACTTTTGAAAAATTCTGTGTCTCCCCACACCTTCCTCATTCCACTTCGCTAGTTATTATGTTTCTTTTTTAATTTATGAAGATGGAATATAATGTCCAATTCATAATACTGTTTTTCAGGTACAAAGTTGGCATAGACAATACTGAAATACATGTGATGACATTTACAGTAGCAATTCAAATTAAAAGAGATAAGCATCTTTCTAAACCATCTTCAAGTACACACTTGCCATTTATTTCTACTAGCAAATATTTCTATGTATCCTAAAAATTAAAAGTGATACACATTGAGTAAGACTTTACAGTACTCAGAATACTGTAATGGAAAAATATGTATTTGATATGTTTTCCTGCCATTTCACTATCTAGAAATTGTCCTAATCCTTAAAAGAGATCATTAGCTAGCCACTGAAATCTCAGGGGAAAAGCTGTTAAAACTGACAGCTACATTTTTTAACACTACACATATAGACAACTCAGAGTTCAAATACATTGGATTTGTAATCTCTCTGTTATTTAGAAGAGGTGCTGTATAGGTGAAGGACTCATTTTGTGAACCTTTCTTAGTATATCAGCTAATTTATTCTTAGAACATTTCTAGAGAAAGAAAAACAGCAAGAGATCATCAGAATAAAAAAAGGTATTATAAAAATGAGTTAAAATCATTTAAAGTAGCAGTTTATTTTTCAGAAAAGAATTTTAAGCCTCTACATATTTATGAAGAAGAATGGAAACAATTGAACAACAGCCATGAAAATTTAAAATACGGATCTGATAAAAAATTCCTCTGCCTGTTTTATCAAATGTGTTTAGATTGGAAATAAATGGGGAGTTTGTTTCATAGCTCCCCTGGGTTGGAGGTAAAAAGTTTCTATTCCTTAGGAAATGGAATAAAATAAATTGGTCAAAAGAAGTTTTGAGATTCATTTGTCCATAGCATTCTAAAATAGGAATTAGCTTAGAAAGGTCATCAACAACCAAAATTATCTGAGTTTGGTGGAGATAAAAAAGCAAGACTGAAAGTTATATATTTTTTTCAAGCAATGTTTGAATGGATAAATACAGAAGGAGAAAAATGGTTGCATTTCTATGCATTGAAAATGCTTATTTGGTAATCAAACGATTACCAGTAAATCTATTGTGTGTTGGTTCATCCCCAGAAGGCCATTATTATCAGTGTGGTTTGTGTATTTCCAGACATTTTCCAAAGCAATCACATAAGCTTATTTTAAAAATGTATTCTCACATATTTTACTGATAAACCATTTAAAAGTAAATGTGCAAACAATAGTTCTGCAATTCATTCATTCTCTTTAATAAGAAACATGCTGGAGACAAAGAAGGCAGGTTTTTTGGTAACCATATAACTGGCTAACCTCTTGGCAAACAAACTAAGAAGTTTCCAGGAAGGAATATCTTACCTACAGAATGCTTTTAGAAGAATATATGTGCTGTGATTTCTTTTCTAGGGTTGTTTCTAATAAAACCTAAATCTCTTTGACTCATGGGGCATAGTTTCCTGGACCATCTAAAGACAAAATGAGATATTTTGTTATCTAAATATCTCCTCTGTGTAAGTGAGATGACCGCACATCTTACTCAGAATCATCATCTATTATCCTTGTTCAAAGCATATCTGATGTGGGAGGAAAGGACCCAGGGATTCTCACAGTGCTATCTGACCTTACCTTGCTCCACCTGTACCTCACAATAATTTTTATCCATAAAATTATTAGTTAAGTTTACATAAGATCTCCGATGCATGTGAGTCTGATTTGATAATCTAATACTTGGTGTATTTTTAACCACAATAATGTGTTTTTATTTTTCAATTTAATATGTATTGGAAATCTTAGTGATTCAACACATGTTAATCTTTATCACTTCTTTAACTCTTAGATATGTCATATTTACTTAGCCATTTCTCTATTGATGGACATTTAATCTATTTAATGGGCTTTTGACTATTTTTAAAAAGCTGTAATTGACATCCTATTGCATTTTATTGCACATATGTTAGTATTTCATAAGACAGATGATGAGTTAAGGAAAATTGTGCATATAAGTTATTCACATTGTAAAATTTAATAGATATCAAAAATTTTCATCTAAAGTGGTCTTAAATTACAGATGTCAATTTGATATTATTAAACTTTGAATTATTTTGCTAAACCCATGGATTGAAAGTATAATTTTATGAAATCTTAGGTACCACAGGAAGAAGTATAAATTGATACAATTGATTTGAAAAAAAGTTAGTCTGTGATTAAATAAGTATCCACATATGTTTGCTCCTAAAATTCCTTGGATAGTTATATGTTGTAGATAAACTTATGCATATAATTCTGAGAGCATATGTCCAAGTATTTTCATATTGACTTTGCTCCTAAGCACCCAAACTTTAAAATAACACAAATGTATATAAGGAATAAAATAGAAAATTCTCGTCTATATAAACAATCAAATATTATAGAGCAGTGAAAATGAATAAATTACAACTGCTTGCAACAACAGGGCTGTCACTCATAAACATATGTTGAACAAAAGGAGTGTGGCACAAAATAATACAGAAAGAGGATTTCATATTAATTATCAAAGCAGGCCAAAAAAAACTAAGGTATGTTGTTCAGAGATGCATACATGCTATACCTTTTTGAAGCACAGCAAAAAAATTATACATAAAACTTAGGGTGAGAGGAGCTTCTTTTAGGAAGGGACACTTTGGGGAGTCTGGGGCACTGATACAGTCTAATTCCTGGCCTAGTTTGGTTTACATGGGTTAGCTTTACAACCTGAATACATTTAAGCTTTACAGATGTCTTTGATTCATGCTTTTGCATCTCAAAATAAAAGGTTCTATTGTTTAAGTTTAATTTGTTTTACTTGATTATTGAAAAATTTAAGTATTTTTAAAATTTTAATTAAATTAGTTTAAATAAATAATTAAGGTCTTTAGAACTAATCTCTTGATTCTTCCAGTAAGTACCTATTTTTACATTTTCCCACTTTTCTCTTGATATATTTTTATTTTTCTAAATTATTTATAGATTTGCTTTGGTATACATAGTTTACATATTTTCTCTTAGTAAAAAATATGTAGTAAAACTATTTTGCTAGAAGTGAGGACTTTAAATTTAAGTTAGCCAAATTAATCAATTTTTTTCAAGGGTATTGATTTTTTAGTCTTGCTTAAAAAGGCAAAAGGGAGGCATACATTAGGTAAATATATTGAGAATGGGAATTTGAATCAGAAAGAAAAGGCAGCGATCTATTGGACATATCTGAATATATATTGCCTAATGGGCATGTCCTCTCTCTGACAAAAAGACTGATCTGACTGCAAATGAGGCAAATTGTGGCCTGTAGCAGCATGAACCTCCTTCTCCACCAAAGGATTGCTCAGTAATAACAGTCTAGCAGAAACTCACCTTGAAAAAAAAATGTAGACAACATGAAAAAAAGAAAGGAAGAAAATCAACAGTCATTCGGAGAAGTGCCATCATTATAAGTGCATAGGGTAAGATTTAAAATAACATAAAGCAAATGAAAGATGTATAAAATACAAAAGAAAGACAGCAGAGAGCAATAAATAGAGTACTTCCAAGTAAGTAGAATTAATATTCTCAGGGGAATGCCAGAAGTTACTGCATCCATTAATAAAGAAGAGGAAAGCTAAAAATGAGATCATTGAAGTAATGATGGATATATAATCTCTCAATAAATAATGACGAGTTGCATATATAGTAAAAAGAAGGCTGAAATATTTTTAAGCATACGCTTGCATACTAAAATAAATGAGGTCAAATGAACAATACAAATACACTTCTTTTTGGACACTGACTTCTACTTGCACCTGCAGTTCTAGTCCTCTCTTTTCCACTACACTTTCTGATCTTCTTAGTATGAATTCCAACAAGAGGCTTCCTTTTCTTCTGACTGCTGAGTGAATTCAATGAGTTAAAGTGAATGATTTATATTCTCAGGAAAGCGGAGAGCAAGATCAAGTATTTTTAACACTGGCTTCCCACGGGTGATTGGCTTTGTCCCTTAAGCTTAGGTGGTTGCTCTTTTCCTGATGAGTCTACTTTATCCTAAAGTTAGTAAACTTGCTTTGCCACTGGCCCTTTCAAACTAGGGGTGATAAAAATCACTCTAACCAAAGGTTACTGCAGTCTCTTGTGTTCTTTCTCATCCCTTCAACAGCTTTGCAAAGAGTCTCCAAACCCTTTCTGCATTATCCTTATTAAATTGCACTATCAGTTTCTTTATATGACCCCAACAAATATATGAATCTCCTAGTTAGGGAGACTGATAGACTAAGAGTACTTTTCTTTCATGTTCAAAGCTAGAAGGTAAGTATTTTCTAATAATGTGAAGCAGCTGAAATGACAATTTGGATTAGAGCTGTGCTGTGGACTACAGCTATTTGAAAGTACAGTTTTATTTTTACGACAGTTTGCTCTCTGCTGTCTGGGATATTTACATTTTCCTTTCCTATGGAAAAGGTCAGAGTATGATTGATTCAACATTAAAAATAACGTTAGATTGTTTAAAGTGAGGATGTTCTAAATGATAATATTTGTGAAGTCCTCTATTTTGATATTTTTCACTTAAGATCAGTGATTTAGAAATCAAGTGAAAATCTTGTTACCATTTGAATGAACACACTGATATTAATAAAATGATAAGTATTTTAGATGATCATCCAAGTTAGATTTTGACAGAATGCCTAGGGTCTTGGAGTAACCAGCTTTTGGCAATTCCTGGCTCTCTTTTTCATATTCAAATTTGTAAAGAAAGCAGAGAAGAGTAAATGTGTGTAGGTGTCTTCCTCCTGGAAGTAGGCACAAACTGCATGGAAAACCAACCAAAAAATGGTAACAGAAAAATATGATAATAATTTATTTAAAAATAAAATTCTTAGACTTTGTCATAACTAGAAGACTATCTAGAATTGTGAATGAAGTAAGGACCCCAAATAAAGACGCATTTCTAATTCTCATATTTCTGGCCCATGTGGCAAATATTGGGTATGCTAGATGGAAGAAAAGGTGTTCAATATATAACATCCTCTTCCATATCTCAGTTTTGATTCTATTAAAATTAATACAAGGAATATAGCAGAATAGTGAGAAACAAACACATTTAGTCTGATATAGGGGATGCAGATGAATTTGATTTATATTCATGGCAGTTGAGCCTTCTAATATTGAATTCCAGAGTTAGTGCAGAAGCAAGGAATGTGTGCTTTCTGTGAGTGATTCCTAAATAATATGTTTTTAACAAGTACTTATGTGGGATTCATAAAATTAATTTTTATATTATCCTCTCCCCTATCAACAAATTGTTAGGGACACCATGACCGTGTTTTAAATGTTTATTAAAATTGCGTTGCATTTTAATCTCAACAATATCAATATAGATTTAATCCTCAGTCATGTATATCAACTTTTGCGAAAATTAATTTTATTTTCTTTCACTGGCATAAGTTTAATAGTTATTCAAAAAAAAACTCCTGGATTTTTTATTCCTCTGACTTTTTAAATGTTTAAAAGATGGCTGTTTCTTACCTTCATGTGATTAGGGGACCTTATGTTAAATTCTTGAGTTTTGCTTTCTGCAGACTTTAGGTAGACAGAGTTTCACTGGTGAGGTAAACTTTTTAAACTGTGAAATGCACAGATCTAAAGTTTACAATTCAATAACTTTGGACAAATACAAAGACCCATATAATCAATACCGATTCAAGCTACAGGCATTTTCCTCACCTCAAAAATTCCTTCATGCCTTTCCACTTAAATCTCATTCACACATCAAATCTTTAATCCATTCTTATTTTCATAACCATGGATTAGTTTTGCCTCTTCTGGAATGTCATATAAATGGAACTTTATGCCATGTAATTTTTTTTAATTTGTTCAACATAATAAGAATAGATATTCAACTTTTTTATTTTATTCAATATAATATTTTATAGAGGCCCAGACATTTTGTTACACGTCAATATCTGATTTGTTGTTGTTGTTGTCAATTCTGAGTACTGTAGTGTCCACTGTATGAATATATACAATTCATGTATCCATTCCTTTATTGAAGGTTGTTTGGGTTGTTTCAAAGTTTAGTTTTAAGAATAAAACTGTTCTAATAAGTTTTGAATAAATCTTTATCGTGGCATCAGTTATTATTTCTTTTGTACACATAACAGAGAAAAAACTTACTGGGTCAAAGAAAAATATATTTTAAACTTTATAAGAAAATAATTAACTGTTCTCTGGAGTGTTTGCCCCATTTTACACTCTTAAGAAACAAGACTTCCAGTTGCTACGTATCTATAATTTTTGGTATTGTCAGTGTTTTAAAATTTCTTTAAATAATTTCTTGTGAATGTGCAATGGCTGTCATTGTCATGTATATTTGCATATTCCTAATGAATAATGATGTCCAGTGCCTGTTCATGTGACATTGCATATCTTCCTTTGTAAGATATTCAAGACCCATGCCTATTTGGGGAGAGGCTGTTAGACGTTTTATTACTGAATAGTATTACTTATTAAGATCTTCTAAGTCATTTGTATGTATTAAAAATAATTCCTCTGATTCTGTGTCCTGCCTTTTAATTTTTTTCAATGCTTTCTCTTGATGAGTAGAAAATCTTATTTTGAGGAAGCCCTATTTATATAATTTTTTCCTTTACGGCTACATTTTCTGTTTGTTTTGTCTGAAATATTTTTCCTCCCTAAAGATGTAATGTTTTGCCTCCCTAAGATGCAAGATTGTTCTCTTATATGCTTTATAGTATTAGTTTTTATATTTATGTTTCATATTTATGCTTATGAGCATCTCAAATTGGATTCATCACAAATTTGTAAATGATATGGGATAAACATTGACGTTAGGCTAAGCATGATGACTCACATTTGTAACCCCAGTGCATTAGGAGACTGAAGAAGGAGGATTTCTTGAGCCCAGGAGTTCGAGGCTGCAGTGAGCTATGATTGCACCACTCCAGCCTGGGCAACAGAAAAAGTTAGAAATAAAAATATTAATTTGATTTTCATAAATTTATCTAGTTGTTTCAGATTTGTTGTAAAAATATGTGTTTTCTATTGTCCTTTGTCTTCATAGAAAATCAGTTCATCATCTATTTTAAACATGAACATATTTATGGATGCTCCGTTTTTTAACATGCAGCTTTAAAAATCTTAACATAATTTAATGTTACTTCTTTGATTATATTCTTTTCCAAGATTGGTTAAGTTACCTATGTTCCTTTGTATTTCTGCATATTTATATACATCTTGACATCACATTGTTTATTTTATTTTGCAGTAAAATCTGATGTGATTTTCATCAGAGTTGAAATACATTTGTAGATCAATATAAGGTGGATGGATATCTTAATATAAATAACATATCAATAAGAACATGTATAGATCTATGTTTTCTATTTTTTCTTAAAATTTCTCAATAATATTTTTTAGCTTCTAGATAAAAGACCTATGCATATTTTGTTGCCTTTATTCCTAAGAATTATATGCTTGTGATTATTCTATTGTGAATAGAATTTATTATTATGTTTTAATGATTCATTATTAGTACGCAACAACACATTTTACCGGTTAAGAACTGCTTATCCAAAATGCTTGTCGAATTAATGCAAAAACAGCAAACTAAATACCACGTTTTCACTTATAAGTAGGAGGTAAACTTTTGGTACCCAAAAACACAAAGATGGGAACCATAAACACTGGAGATTCCAAAAGGGAAGAGAGAGGGAGCTGGCCAACTGTTGAAAAACTGTCTATTGGGTCTTATGTTCACTACATGGGTGATGAGATCATTAGAAGTCCAATATTCAGCATCACACAGTATACCCATGTGACAAACGTTCAGATGTACCCCTAGAATCTAAAATAAAATAAAACAATCAGTTGCCAATATAAAAATTGAAGTTGAATTCAACTCATGCTGCACTCTTTTCCCTGTTGCAATCATTATTACTGATTAAAATCTGTCCTTACCACTTTAACTAGTGTCCTCCTTCATTTATTTTTAATACAAGAGGCCCTTCTGCCTTGCTTACTTATGTATTTCCAATGTTTGCACAGTTTTTGTTCATAGTGTCTGCTTAATAGGTATTTGTTAAAAAAATGAGCACATATAGTGAGTTAAAAAATGCTTGGGACCAGAGGTATTTCAGATTTCAAATTATTTTCAGATTTCAGAATATTTACATTATACTTACAAATTCAGTAGTGCTAATCCAGAAATCCAAAATCTGTAATGCTTAAGTGAACATTTCCTTGAGCATCACGTCAGCTCTCAAAAAGTTTCAGCTTTTAGAGCATTTCAGATTTCAGATATCTGGATAAGGAACACCCAACATGCACTTTTATATATTAACCTTGTTTGCTATAAATTTCATATATATATATATATATATATATATATATATATATATATATATATATAAAATTTAGTTCTAGTAGCTTTTGAAATGCATTCCTTAGTTTTTTTTCCATAATCATCTCATTTTCAAGTAAAGACAATTTTGTTTTTCCTATTCAATCATTATGCCCTTTATTTTTCTTCTTTTTATAATGGTTAGTGCTTACAGTAATGTGTAGAAGAATAGTAGTGAGATGAACATTATTTCTTTTTTCCCAATTTTATGTGGAATTTTTCAATATTGCACCTTTAAATAGTACCCTGCCTGAAGATTTTTTGTAGATTGTAGAAATAAATAACACCTAATAATAACAGAGAGAATCTATATTTATTCAGACTTTTTATAACAAGAAAGTCAGCTGTCATCATATATGTTTTGCAGAGACTCAAAGAAAGGCTGAGGAATAGGAAAGTTTTGTACTTGGAAAAGGAAAGCTTTTGGATATGCTCTGCTTTAAGGTTGTATGGGAAAGCTGAAGATTGACTAAATAAATAAGGGGAAATGGAGCATCTTATGTGATCAGTCAGAAAGCATACTTGACTTTCTCTGATGTGTCCTGAGTTGGCAGCGGGGGCAAAAATAGGGAACCTGGCAATCATTAACTAAATCCTATTCATTTGGGGCTGGTTGATGCAGAGGCTGTGGTTTGGCTTCCCAGGCTGGTTGCTACAAAGATGTGGGTCAGAGCTCTATTCTTAAATATGGTCTGGCTACCCCTCCTCCCATTGTGTCATTAACTAGCTTGTGAGGCATTGACCAAGCCAATTCAGGGAAGTTTAGAGATTCAAATCTTCACGACTTAGAGACTGTTTAGTTGTCTCTATTGTCAACCATATTATGAGATGTTCTTGAACTTTTTGCAGTTTTGTAGTAAGGGCAATATTCTGGTGAGAGGGCTGCTATAAAAAGGAAGTTAAGACTGAGTTGAATGCAATTGGCCAGCATCATGACTACTATGACAAAAACAAGAACAATGAGTAGTTCCTATAAAATGCTTCAGAAATAAAACCCCAGTTGTCCAACTCAAGTCAAGAGAACAAATCTTTCAGGTTATGACGATCAGCCATAGAGAGCCAAGTAACTTCTTCCTCAAGGCAATATATAGCTTATTCCATCTTGCTATATTAATCATGGTCATTGTTTTTGTTTTGCTTTGACATCGTGAGACCATATGGGTTTCAAGACAGAGTGCTCCTCCTAGGGTTAGCTAATTTCTAGAAATACTAAACAACTTGCCTATGAGCATGTTATTTATATGCAAACCAACCAATCCAGAATCCACACCCTCACTTGACTCTTATTATATGGCTCCTGTGGTCTGGGACATTATCCCTCTGCTTTCGTCACCCCAGAATCAGGTGCTGGAACACTAGAGACTAAATTACACAAAAAGCACTCACACTACCCAGTCTTAAACCTGCTCAGCTGCTTACACTGTCTCACTCATTCCTTCCAAGGAAAACCATATTAAAGGCTCTGGCTCATGCTTTAGTTTTGCTCCTTTTGCCTTCACTGACTCTGGTACTTCCCCATATGGCCCCAGTGCACGATGTGCTGTGGCTCCTGTTTCTAGGGCTTTATGTATATAAGAACACATGACAGTCATTTCTGTCTCTGCAAGTCTCTCCATAATTAAATGGAGACAAAAAGAAATCTAGAGCAATGAAACAGTGTAGTTGTTTTGTTTTTTTTAATTAATTTCAACTTTTATTATAGGTTAATGAAAGACTGTTACACGAGTAATTGTGTGATGCTGAGGCTTGGAGTCCCAGTGATCCTACCACCCAGGCAGTAAACACAGTACCCAACAGGTAGTTCTTCAGCCCACAACCCCTACCTTTCCTCCCCAGTCTAGTGGTCCCCAATGTCTATTGTTCCCATCTTAACGTGTATTCAATGTTTAGCTACCATCTATAAGTGAGAAGATGTGATATGTGGCTTTCTGTTCTTCTATTAGGTCACTTAGGATAATGGTCTCCAGCTCCATTCATGTTGCCACAAAGAACATGACTTTGTTCATTTTTATGGCTGCATTGTTTTTTGTGATGTATACATACCATATTTTCTTTACCCAGTTCTTTATTGATGGACACCTAGGTTAATTCTATTGCTTTGGTATTGTGAATAGTGCTGCAATGAACATACGGGTGCATGTGTCTCTTAGATAAAATAAGTTATTTTCCCTTGGGTATATATACTCAATAGTGGGATTGCTGGGTCAAATGGTAGTTCTATTTTAAGTTGTTTGAAGAATCTCCAAACTTCTCTCCACAGTGGCTGAACTAGTTTGCATTCCCACCTACAATGTATAAGCGTTCCCATTTCTCCACAGACTTCTCAACATCTGCTGTTTTTTGTAAGTTTTAGTAATTGCCATTCTGACTGGTGTGAGACGGTATTTCATTGTGGTTTTTGCATTTGAATTTATGTGATGATTAGTGATGTTTAGCAATTTTTAATGTTTCTTGTCTGCTTGTTACGTCACCTTTTGAGAAATGTCTGTTCGTGTCCTTTGCCCATTTTTTAGGTGGATTTTTTGGATTTTTTGCTTGTAGATTTGTTTAAATTCCTTACAGATGCTGGATATTAGACCTTTAACAGAAGCATAGTTTGCAAATATTTTCTCCCATTCTTTAAGTTGTCTGTTTACTCTGTTGATAGTTTCCTTTGGTAGGCAGAAGCTCTTTAGTTTAATTAGATCCCACCTGTCAATTTTTGTTTTTATTGCAAGTGCTTTTGGGAACTCAGTCATCCATTTGCCAAAGCCTATATCAAAAAGGGTGCTTCTTAGATTTTCTTCTAGTATTATTACAGTTTTAGGTCTTACTCGTATATCTTTAATATATCTTGAGTTAATTTTCATCTATGTTGAGAGGCAGGGGTCCAATTTCAATCTTCTGTATATGGCTAGCCAGTTATCACAGCACAATTTATTGAATAGGGATTTTTTTTCCATTGCTTGTTTTTGTCAGCTTCTTCAAAGGTCACATAGTTGTAAGTGGGCAAATTTAGTTCTGGGTGCTGTATTCTCTTCCACTGGTATGTGTGTCTGTTTTTGTATCAGTACCACGCTGTTTTGATCACTGTAGCCTTATAGTACAGTTTGAAGTCTGGCAATGTGACACCTCTGGCTTTTCTTTTTGCTTAGGATTGCTTTGGCTATTCAAGCTCTTTTGTGGTTCCAGATGAATTTTATAATAAGTTTCATTCTAATTATTTAAAAAATGACATTGGTATTTTGATAGGAATAGCATTGAATCTGTAAATTGCTTTAGGCAGTATATCCATTTTAACAATATTGATTCTTCCAATGCATGAGCATGGATTTTTTCCATTTATGTGTCATCTCTGATTTCTTTCAACAGTGTCTTGTACTTCTCCTTGTAGCGGTCTTTGACCCCTTTGGTTGGATGAATTCCTAGGTACTTCATTTTCTTTGTGGCTATTGTAAATTGGATTGTGTTCTTGATTTGGTTATTAGCTGCAATGATTTTGGTTCATAAAAATGCTACTTATTTTCCTACAATGTTTTTATTTATTGAAACTTCACTGAATTCACTTGTCAGTTCAAAAAGCCTTCTGATGGAGACTTTAGGATTTTCTATGTGTAGAATCACAGCATTGGCAAAGAGAGATTGTTTAATTTCTTTTCCTATTTGGATGGCTTTTGTTTCTTTCTCTTGCCTGTTTGCTCTCACTAGGACTTTCAGTGCTATGCTGAATAGAAGTGGTAAAAGTGGGCATCCGTGTCGTGTCTCAGTTCTCCAGGGGTGTGGTTCCAACTTTTGCTGTTCAGTTTGATGGCGACTGTGGGTTTGTCATAGATAGTTTTATTATTTTGAGGTATGTTCCTTCAATGCCTATTCTGTTGAGGGTTTTTATCATAAAAGGAACGTTGAATTTCATTTATTTATTTATTTATTTATTTATTTATTTATTTATTTATTTTTGAGATGGAGTCTCACTCTGTTGCCCAGGCTGGAGCGCAGTGGTGAGATCTCAGCTCACTGCAAGCTCCACCTCCCGGGTTCACGCCATTCTCCTGCCTCAGCCTCCCGAGTAGCTGGGACTACAGGCGCCCGCCACCATGCCCAGCTAATTTTTTGTATTTTTAGTAGAGACGGGGTTTCACCGTGGTCTCGATCTCCTGACCTCATGATACGCCCGTCTCGGCCTCCCGAAGTGCTGGGATTACAGGCGTGAGCCACCGCGCCTGGCTGGAATGTTGAATTTTATTGATGGCTTGTTCTGTATCTATTGAGATGACCCTATGTTTTTTGTTTTTGATTCTGTTTATGTGGTGAATCACATTTATCAATTTGCATATGCTGAATCAACTTTATATCGCAGGAATAAACCCTACTTGGTCATAGTGAATGAACTTTTTGATGTGCTGCTGGATTTGGTTTGACAATTTTTGCTTGTATTTTCATCAGAGATATTGATCTGTAGTTTTCTCTTTTCTTTTTCCGTGGTCTATGCCAGATTTGGTAACAGGGTAATGCTGGCTTTGTAGTATGAGTTAAGTAGAAGCCCCTCCTCCTTGATTTTTTGAAGACATTTCAGTAGGATTGATATCATTTCTCCCTTGCACCTCTGATAGAACTCAGCTGTGAATCCATCTGTTACGGGGCTTTTATTTTATTTTTTTCGTAGGTTTTTATTACTAATTCCATTTCCAAACTTCCTATTGGTCCGTTCAGGTTTTCACTTTCTTCCTGATTCAATCTTGGGAGATTGTGTGTTTCCAGGAATTTATTCATTTCCTCTAGATTTGTGTGCAGAGAGGTGCTCATAATAGTCGCTGCATATCTTTTGTATTTTCATGGGATCAATTTTAATATAATCTTTGTAATTTCTGATTATACTTATTTGGATCTTCTCTTTTTCTTTGCTAATCTAGCTAATGATCTATCAGTATTGTTTATTAAAAAAACTCTTGGCTTCATCCTTTGTGTGGACGTTTAGATAACAATTTTTTTTCAGTTCTCTGACTTCAGTTTTTTTTTTTTTCTTCTACTAGCTTTGGGGTTGGGTCTTTTCTGTTGCTTTTTTTCTAATTCCCCTAGTTGCTATGTTAGGTCATTAACTTGAGAACTTTTGGTCCCCCTGATGAATGCATTTAGCACCATCAATGTTCCTCTTAACACTGCTTTAGTGTAGTTTTTGAGTCATCATTGCTATAATGGTTAAGTCCAATAGGCCAAAGGCATGAAAAAGTAGTTAGTTATGGGGTGCTTCTGCCATGTTTCAGATATGTCTTTCCCTTTGAAGTGACCCATTCACATAATGCCCTTGGCCTGCTTTCCCCATCCACTCACTTTGCCCCAGCAAAATGGAATGAGGTACTTATTCAGAGAGTTTAAACAAAAACTTGAGGATGCATAACCCAGAATCATTCTTACCTTCTGCCTCTCTGAGGCTCAGAGAAAGCTTACAGTCTGCTCTCCTACAAACATGTGCATTGCCTGTCAAAGGAGTTCTGTTCTAGTTCAATGTTGTTTCTGTCTGAGTGGGTTCATCTATATAACACTGAGATTCAAGTTTAGGAAGCTGACTCATGTCCATATATAAATCACATTCTGCAAGATCTGCTTTAGTTATGTTAAATTTATTTTGCTTTCTTCCCTTCTTGTAAGAAACCTATACTATAAGAACTCTAACTTATTATTTTAAAATCTGTTCTCTTAACTTTGAATGTACTTTAGGAACAAATATGCATAAATGTTAATCAGTTTCTCTATACAAAATTATTTTTATCTTCTGTTATAATTAAATACAATCTTTTCTTAATAGTCAATTTGTATAAAATCTGTATCAATTATCTTTGTCTATAAACTTTAGGAAAATATGTGAAATCTTGTTCTACATATTTTGAAAATGGTTATTTCTTTATGGTGAGAATTTGGATGATAAATTTAGTTTCATCTTAATTACTTATACTTTTTATTGCTTTCTTGTTAGACCGCTCAGGCAGCCATAACAAAATCCAATAAACTTGGTGTCTTATACAACAAAATTTTTTCCTCATAGTTTGGAGGCTAAGAAGTACACGATCAGCATACACATAGTCAGTTTCTGCTGAGGGTATTCTTCATGCTCGTCACACAGATACCTTTTGTTGTGTTCCCACAGGGAAGAGAGATAGAGAAACACACAGAGAGACAGAGACAAAGGAAGTGTACAAGAAAGTGCTCTTCTGTGTCTTTTATAATAAATCCACTAATTCCATCATGAGGACTCCATCCTCATGGTTTCATATCAACCTTTTGACCTCCAAAGGCCCACATCTCCAAAACCATAATACTGGGGATTAGGGATTCAAAATTTAAATTTGGGGTGGGAGGGACACAAACATTTAGTCCAAAATATTTGCATTTTAAATTAATGAGAATCCATTCAAACTAAAAAATAGTGTCATTATTATTGATTTTCAAAAAAAAAATTTGAAAATAAAGATTTGTCTCTGATTTACTCTTTGAAGAGAGAGTCACATATTGTAGAAAGTGATTGTTAACAACTTCCCCTTAAAAATAGTTTGCCAATTTTAAACCAAAGAAAATCCCAATAATCTATAGTCCCATACCATTAAGCGTACCTAAAAATTGTCATCCTATGAAATGTATACATTATCTTACAATGCATTGTGAAGAATGCCTAGGATTATTAGAATTACTAAATGAGCAAAGTTAATAGATATAAAATAGAATACAAAATGAATTTTCTATAATTAACAGACATATTTAAGAAATACAATTTCAAAAGTAAACTTCAGTAGCTACTAAAGCAAGATTGTTTATAATAAAAAGACAATGTATCTCATTCTCACTCTATACATCTCATCAAGAATATAAATGTGAAACACAAAGCTTTAAAATTTTAAAAGCAATTTAGCCTGAATCTCAGAGTATGAAAAAAATTTTCAAACCAGCACAAAAACTGACTGGAGCAAGATGATTTGTAAGTTTGGTCCCACTCATATCAAGAGTATCTGTTCCTTCTAAATCACCATTGGTAAAATGAAAAATCATCATAAACAGCATGGCAACATTTGCAAGTACATAACAATCTATTAAAATTCATGATACAATTAATTTCTGTTAAGGATTTAGAAAAAGACATAAAAATTAAAATAGGAAAATACATAAGCAGACTTTTTAAATAACAAAAAAGTTAAAATATATGAAATGGTACCAAAGCTTATTATTAATTCAAATTAAAACTATAAAACAACAAAATACAATTTCTTTTTTTTTTTTTTTTTTGAGAGGGAGTCTCACTCTGTCACTCAGGCTGGAGTGCAGTGGCATGATCTCAGCTCATTGCAATATCCACCTCCTGGATTCAAGCTATTCTCCTGCCTCAGCCTCTCAAATAGCTGGGATTACAGGCAGGCACCACCACGCCCAGCTAATTTTTGTATTTTTAGTAGAGACGGGGTTTCCCCATGTTGGCCAGGCTGGTCTTGAACTCCTGACCTCTGTTGATCTGCCCACCTTGGCCTCCCAAAATGTTGGGGTTACAGGCACGAACCACTGTGCCCAGCCCAAAATATAATTTCATATACATCACATTATAAATTTTTAGACTGCATTTATTTTTGTGTGAGTTTGGATGTAGGGCAATTCAAACTTTTATATACTACTATTGGCATACAAATTAATGTGATTACATTGTACAACAATTTAACATTATCCAATAATGTTGATCATGTGCCAACCCTGTGACCCAGGAATTCCATTTCCAGAGACATCTTAGCTCTTGCATTTCTGGTGACAAGTACACAATAAGCAAAGTAGCATTGTTAATTAAAAAAAATCACAATAGCATTGAAAATTTCAGAAAAGTGAACAAATTCATGTTCACAAGAAGCAGAAAAATAAAGTGTGATCTACTCATTCCTTGGAATAGTGACACACATATCAGATTGGATTATTCCCAGAAAAGTACTTAGAGAGAGAAAAAAAAAGCAAATTAAATCAAAGAGAACCAACAGGATGAAAGATTTGCTCTATTAGACATCGAAACTTTATAACATACAGCAATTCAGACACATCTTGTTCTTGAAGATGGATAGTATGCTGGAGTCACCTTGCCTCAGCTTCTGGCTACGAAGTCTCCCCTGAAGTCCTCATGAAGATGGGCTTTACAAATACAAACTAACCAATTCCCAAACACATACTGTATAGGGCTGTCACACTCCAGGCCACTGTGCTTCTGTCCTAATCACGCTAGGGCCAAAAACCAGAGAACTAGGGACAGCTCTTATACCCCAGAGCCCACTAAAATTATTCAAATGAGCCAGTCCTAAGCTTGTTTACCCTGCTTGGTTTCTTCCTGCAAACACCACAGTCTAGGGTCTTGCTCCTGAATTCCTCCCTCTCTCTGTTTCCTGATGGACCTGAGTTCTTCCCTGTAGTCTCCCCTGGCATGACATGCTCCCTTCTCTTGGAAATTGTGAGTATCTTTTTAATGGCAATTGTCTTCTGATCTGTTTGCCTTACTATACCTTAGCTTTTCTATTAATACGCTATATATTAAAACAATATTTAATATAGGTGAAAAATTGAGAAAAGATATTCTAAAAAATGGTAAAGCATAATCACACACAAAGAGTATGTGAAAAAGAATGAGGTAAATACAAATAGAATGACATGGCTAGCGTGTGTGGTTGGTGGGAAAATAAAGAGGGAAATGATGTGTTTTAAGTTTGAGGTTAGAAAATTAGAGTAAAACTGAGAAATACGGTTTTAAGTTCAAACTATTGAATCTATTAAATCTAGAAAAATCAACAATAAAGTATCTATATAGAGTAATAACTAAATCTGCTTTTCCTTTTTTCAATTAAAATAGAAACAAATATTGTGGCATTATTTTTATTGTTGTAACAGTTTTGGGCTGCTTTTGAGTCTTTGTTTTGGGAAAGTTTTTATTTTTAGGTTATTTTTATTTTGTGATATTCTAGACAATCTCTTGTATAAATGTTAAAATGTAATTTTACTACCTTTGAGGCATATTTTAATGTGCCCTAGTTATTAACAAATTTATTCATGATTAAGTACTATATTTTTAATTTCTTAAAAAAATAAATTTCTTTCTATGCAATGATTGACCTTGAAAATACAAAAGTATGTACAGTATGCACATAATATTCATACTGAATCTAATTGTTTAACTGTTGTTTAATTCATTTAATCATTCATTTTTCAAGGGAAACTTATTGAATAATTAGGTAAAAATTTATCAGCAGCTACTGTGTTTATTTGGTAATTTTGTATGCAAGATAGCACATTGTAGTCTTGAGGAAAGACATTTCCTTACTAAGATAGCTATTAATTCAAATCCTATATTGTTTTAAACAATAAAAATTCAAAATACATATTTTGATAAGAAAGGAATTTGAATTTGCCAATAGTTGCTTTCTCATTTAATTTTTAAAAAAGAAAAAAGTCCCTATCTTCGAATAGACAACTTTATTAAATCTGATGAATTTTTGTAAAGTCTGTTTAAGTTGTTTCTGCTTTGATTGGTTAAACAACTAACTTTTAAAACAATGTTAGAAACTAACATATTATATATATTTCAGGATATCTTATAATATTATTGCATTTTTCTATGTAACTGTACTTGTATCTATGTCTATATCTGTATCTGTATCTATCTATATCTGTATTTAGACAGAGTATCTACAAGAACAAGTAGGTGGGAGTTTGGTCCTAATCCAAGGATTTTCATTCACTGATAAATACAGTTTTCTCACGGAAGTTTCGTATCTGACTGTCTCTCCACTGGAAATTTCTGTTGCTATTCAAATAGTTCTACAATTTGCCTCCAGAAAATATGTCAATAAGATTAAAAAGTCAACATTTCATAAATTGAAATTGCTATTTTGACCTCCTAAAAATATATAACTTTTATTAAAATGAATTACTATTAAAATACATTCCACATAGGTATGGTAATTGCTTTTATTAGGAAAGTTGAAAGAAGTGAGATAATCTGAGTAATATGGTTTACAACAGATATGTAAAAGCAAAGAACACATATCTGTCACCTATATTTATTCAGTTTTATGTGTTATAATTAAATGAAGTTGGGTTCTTGCTTCTCTCAATTATGACATAATAAATGATAGAAAATAGACATGTTTTTCCAGAAGTCATTTTATAAACATAATATTGAGTAATGTTTAAAAATTAAAAGTAAAAATTAAATATTTATACTTTAATTTGGAGAAAAAAACTGCTATAAGCCTATTATTATAAATGCAAAGTAAGGAGAAGTGTTGAGTCCACTGGTTGCATCAAGAACTTTTTATCAAACTTAGAGGCACATAATCAGAAAAAGATGTGTATATTTGTCCTAGAAATTAAGATTAAAATGTATATATCTAATGACATTGAGAGATAAGGAAAGGTAATGATCTATTAAAATGGTTTCCTGAATGAGTATCAGCTAAAATCATGACAAATTCATATGCAGACTGAATCCTAATCAAAGCATTAGTAAAAAGAAATGAAAAAGGTCCTTAAAATTTTCTGAAATTTTTATATGTGAATTATATTTCAAAGAAGCTCAATTTAAAATGCCGTCGTGTTCAAAGTAAAAATACATATTACAAATTGTGTAATATGTATTAATTTTAAATTTTATAAAAAATCAGTGAATTCTTTCAAGTTTTTCAAAATGTTATGGTTAAGTCTAAATAGGAACTATACTTAAATTACTTTAGATTGTTTAGAATGAAAAATTATTTTTAATTTATTCAATGTTTATTTTATGTGTTCAGCATTCTGATGATTCTTTGAGAAGGAAAATAGTATAAATAGTTGAACATATTTTAAAACATATTGATCACAATTATACATAATTTTTTAAAGTTCTTTTGATTTTTTGCTATGCTTTGTTAATTAATTCATTAATTGTACTGCAATTATAGCCATAATTGGAATAGGAACTGGACTGTATATAGTTTGACAGATAGAGAAGTAATATTGTAAGATGACAAGGAAAGGTAACAAATAGTTAAATGTGAGATAACTTGTATAATGGAATTTAAAAATTGTAATTAAATTTAGAAGTAAAATAAATGCTGATATAGATAAATTTGATAAGAAACATAGAACAATTTTCAGCAGTATGGACTTATCTTAAAACTGGCAAATGGATACCATCATTTTAAAACATTAATTAGAACTTTGGGTCTGCTTTCCCCCATGCTCTATTAGTAGTAAATTCCTTATTGGCTCCCTTTTAATATGTACATGCCAGTTTAATAATTTCAAAACCCCTAGAGTTTTTTTCATTTCAAAGTTATTTTGATTGTTCTAAATGATAAGCAGAGAGAATCAGTCTTTCCCGGTTATTGCTTCTTTTTGTCACATGAGGTCTGTATCCAGACCCACATATATTTTCTCGAGGTCTTCTTGGGGCACATTTGACCCTATGTCCTCCGCACGTGAACAATAAAATTAGTTATCAACTAACATTCATATGACTTACCATGTTTCTCCAAATCATAGCCAGCCCGTGTGCCTGTACTTGAGTCAAGAGCCTCAGCACATCACCGGCTGAAGTTAATTTTAAGTGCAGGGCTTTTCCAAGCTGTGCAGCCTTGTTTGGTATGAAATTTCCACTTAATAAGGTTTTCTTAACTAGACTGTTTGAATACTTTTCCTCAGAGTTCTTGAACTCATTGTGCAAATTTTTCCACTTCTCATCTTCTATTAGGTCAGCATACGATGCATTTACAAAATCAAAGTTTATTGTCACGTCTTAATTCTAGGATGGAATTCTAGGTGTCTGCCTTCTCTACATTTGCATAAAAAAGAGGACATTTGGGGAAGACATAAATACAAACAAAAAACAAAACACAAGAGTTAAGTTAAAAATGATAACAATTTGCAAAATTAGCTTATTTGAAAATAAAACTATAATTATTTAAGGATATTCTAAACCAATTTGGAATGTCAATTTGTTGAAGAAGACCATATTTTCATATATTAAGATTTATAGAAATTAAAATTTTTATCTGAGCAATTCAATATATTTTTATGATAATAAATTATATAAATTCCAGCAGAAAATCATATTAGATGATTATGGTTTATTTAAGGATTCTAGTAAAATCTTTAACAGAAAAATACTCATATTGGTATACGTACAGAACATAGTCATCTGCCATTCATAGTTCAAGCTGGAGCTATTAAGAATATTAGATTGGATAACTCAATATCAACATTGATATCCATTGTAAATATATACAATAGAAGCCACTAATCTTACCAAAAAAGATATAAAATTACTGAAATTTTTTACAAACAAGCTTTCATAATAAGATTTATTTTCTGGTCTGTAGCATGAATTCTAAAAAATGACAAAAATTTGTAAGAAAACATATGACATAATTTTGACCTATTGAAATATTATTAAATGTGCTATTAATACAATAGTCATGAAAACTGTTATACAAAAACAAAGTGTTGTTCATGGCATTTACAGAGAACACATTGGTATGACTCCTTCAGGGTATTTATAATAAGTATGAAGAAAGATTTGACTGAGAATACTGAAGAAAACATTTACTTAATTTTTTGAAACAGCTCTGAATAGATGAATAGCACTTATTTAGGTTCTTTATTCTCTTTTGCTTCCTTTCTCCTTTCCTTCTTTTCTGTCATAGATGAGCCAGGCAAGTAACCCAAATGCGTGATATGGACTAGGTGTAATAAAACTAAGCGGTGGAGAAATTGTGGTAAAATGAAGCATCTGAACTTTCTTGTAAAGGTCAGCTTCTTAAGTCTATTCAGTGTAAACTGCCTCCACCTTATTTGATGTTTATCAAGATAAACCAAAAATACAAGATTGGAGAATTAAATATTGAAATAGTCAACTATGGGAATGTTCTCAATTAAAAAACAAGGAAGCAAGCAAACAAACAAACAAAAAACACATTGTGCTGGCCAACACTGTGAAAGCTAAAGTAACTCTGGAAATGTATTTGGATCAGTTACTGTAAATTTATAATTTTCCTTTAGGAAGTAGACAGTAGGATAAACCATTGAAATGTTTCTTTCTTGTTTTGATGTAGTTCCAATACTTACTAAATATGTGGCTTGGACATGTTAGCTTCTTTATTTTTAAAACAGAACAAAAATAGACATCATATTGATTTGAATACTAAATAGGATAGAAGTAATAAACCATACATGGCAATGCTTAGTGCATTAGTAAACACTTGATAAATAAGTGGTAGCTATTATTATTGCTTGCCAAATAACTTTACAGAGGTGTCCAAAAATTCAAAATCCCACATGTCCTCAGAGTTATTTCTGCTTGCCAGGTGTCCCTGCTTAGAAATTAATAGGACATACACACCAAAATTTGACATTTAGATGTTTCATTCCACTTATTTGTCTTCTAGTTTAGAAATACTTATAAGAATTCTTTATATTTTTTAAAAAATGTCAAATGATGAATAACAAAACAAAATAGAAAGTGTTATTTAATGAATTCAAATTCACAAAACCGCTTCTTATCCTAAAATATCTTAAATAGTTCTCATACTGCCCTCCTTAATAAACTCTACTTTCTTGCTCTGCAGGCAATCACCTGCCTATGTTTCATTTATTTTTCCTGTGTTTCATGTTGATGATTCCTATGCACTTTTACTTTCTTCTACTATTCAATTATGAATTCTAAAATAAATGTGACATTTTTGCCTGTTTTTAACTCTAAATAGTTTTATAATTTCATTATACCATTACCTAATATTTGATTCAAACTTGAGTGGTTCATAATATTAATTTGTATTAATTATCAGTGATTTACTATATCCCACTGTATAACAATAGCTTGAATTATATTTTGATTCTCTACTGATAGATATATAGGTCAAATCTAGGGTTTAAAAAAAATCCCAACAATGCTGCTATAAGCACTCTTAGACATGTTTCACTGTGTATGCATGTGTGAGAATTTTTCCACAATATATACTCAGAGGTACCCTTGCTGGATCAAGAGCAACTGTACATTTTCACATTTTAGGTACTTCCAAGTTTTCTCCAAAGTGGTTGTACAGTGTATGTTTACCAGCACTGTAAATGTAAATGAAATATATCTTTATTACCCTTGGTATTATCACACATTTTCTTATTTACCAGTCTAATCACTGGTGAGATGGAATCAGGATTGATAAACCTATTCATGATTCCTCTTTTCTTTCTTCAAATTGCCTTATATTTAGGCTACTCTACTACTGGAATACTTTTCCTTATAATATCTTTGTTTATATTATCAACAGTTTTGAATGTTAATACTTTTTGCATTATAAACATCTTATTTTTTCTCCTATTAGCACTTTCCTATTTGTAATTGCATATTTTGAAGAATGGTGTTTTACACTTGTCATCAACTTAATATTTTTATTTAAGTTTAGCTCTTCTTTAATCATGTTTATATCATTTGTTAGCCTAAGCTTGTAAATATTCTACTGGATTACCTTCTAGAAGTTTTTAAGCATTTATTTTCTATCTAATTTTTTCAGATATCAAATAATCCCTCATATATTATACATTTCCCATGAAGTTTTTATTTACATTGGATGAATTTGTAGTTCTTTAACCATGTGAAACATTTCATTATGAAATATTTCAATAAAAATATGATGTATAACTTTTATCAATATGTTTTTGTTCATTCTTGCATATATTAGTTTTTTTGGCTATTAAATTTTCTAAGTGGAAACTTTTGGTAAGATTTTTCTTTCTGGTTTAACTGGCTATCTTATCGAAAAACAACCAAGATATCTCCAGATGGATTAAAGAATTACACACAAAAATACAACTTGAGTGAAGTAGATCCATATGTTATCAAATAGCTTAAAACTAACTTTTGAAAAAAAAGTCAATGTGACTACTTAAAAATTTTGTTCAGATAATTGCAGGGATACCAGTTTGAAATAATCTAACTTAAAATCATACATTTATGTACATAAAAATAAATTTGGTATCAATGAAAACACTAAAAACTAGAAAACAATCTAACTTCTGAAATTATTCTAAAATAGTATAAGAATATATTTTATATATGCTTGTAATGTAGGAAGGGCTCTTTAAAAGTGTGACACAATTCATAAAGGAAAAAATGTTTAAAGATAAATACTGATTAATTGATTATTAAGCCAGATTCAGGTAACCCTACTACTAATTTACACAATTACATAGTGAATCTTTGAGGCTTAGGTGCTAATATATATGAAGTAACTAAAATAAAAACTAATAAATTCCTTGTAATTGGTTTGCATTTATTTCAGCAGAAATGATATATTACTATTTTATTTATAATTATAAAAGCATGTGTTAATTTTCAGTATGCTATTCTGTAAGTGAAAGTATGTTTGAAAATTGTAATGGTGGAGAAAAATTTAGCTGCACTTTACTTAAAACTAAACATACACACATTACAGATAGAGTCCAATGAGTTTTTAAGAAATTTATTGAGCTATAATTAACATATTAAAAGCCAAAAATATGTAAGATAAATTATTAGATATGCTCTGACATATTTATACATCCATGAGATCATTATTGTCAAGATAGTGAACATATAAATCCACAAAATGTTTCCTCATGACTACTTTTAATAATCCCCTTTTGCAATTATTGTCTCTCCTAATAAGCATCTTAGCTAGACAACTGCTGACCATCTTTCAGTACGGTATATTACTGTATGTTGTATATTGGTGCATCCAGAAGTTTTATATAAATGGAATCATATAAGGTGCACTATTTTTTGGCTGGCATTTTTGCTTTACAGCAAAATTCTTTTGAAATTCATTCATGTTGTTGCATGTGTCAGTAGTTGAGCCTTTTTATTGCTGAGCAGAATTTTGCTGTACGTATATATCACCAATTACTTGTTAATGAATATGTGGGTCATGACCACGTTTTAGCTATTAAAGAGAAAATGCCTATGAACATTTATATACAACAATTTCTTTTTCATTTTTTGAGGGGGAAATATCTAGAAGATAAATGACTAGATTAAGTGGTAAGCATAGGTTTACTTTTTAAAGAAGCTGTCAATCTATTTTACAAACTGGTTGTCAATCAAAAGTATATTAAAGTTTCAGTTCCTCCATTTTGTTGCCTATACCTGGTAGGGTCAATATTTTTTTTCACTTTGGACATTGTAATAACTATCAGTAGTATTTCTTTGTGGTTTTCAATTCTTTAATGACTACCGATGTTAAAATTTTTTGATATACTTATTTGTCATCCATGTCTTCTATCATGACGTCTTTTTCAATCTTTTGCCTTTTAAAAAATTGGGTGATTTGTTTTATTTTTGATTTTTGACAGCTTTTATATATTCTTTATGAAAGTAATTTATTAGTGTGTTGGGGCTCCTTATGACCACCCTTAGGCTCAAAGATTAACTATAATGATTCACAGGTCTTAGAAAACATGTTACATTCATAGTTACAGTTTACTACAATGAAAAGATACAGATTAAAATCAACAAAGAAAAAAAGCCCACGGGGAGAAATGTAGAAGATTTCAGGTACAAGCTTTCAGGTGTCCTCTCCCAGTGGAATCCCACAAGAACACATGTAATTCTCCCAGCAACAATATTTGACAGCATATTGAAGTGTTGTCAATCAGAGAAGCTCATTTAAGTTTTGGTCTCCAGGGCTTTTACTGGGCATCAGTCATGTAAGGTGGTGCCTATATGAGTGATTTCAGCTACTCAGACTACAGCATCTGTCAGATCAAATATAGCCATTGACTCTAAATTATATTGTTAGGATAAGCTTAACTGTTCAAATGAGCACAGCATGGTCCAAGGCCTCAGACACTGAAAACCACTTGTGCACTGTACTCTAAAGCCAAAGATGTATAGAAACACTGTCATCAGGCAGAATATATTAAGGGCCTACAGGTTATCTTCCAAAAGCCAGCCAAGTGCCAGTTCTAAAGACAAACATTAGTCCTGATGAGATAAACCTTTCTTGGCCAATAAGATATATGCTATTCAAATGGTTTCTCAGTTCATAGCTTTGTAAAAAATTATTTTTAAATGCCCTTTTCCATTCCTATTAAGCATAGTATTGAAAGTTCTAGCCAAGGCAATCAGGCAAGAGAAAGCAATAAAGGGTATTCAAACAGGAAGAGAGGAAGTCAAATTGTCTCTGTTTGCAGATGACAAGATTTTATATTTAGAAAACCTCATCATCTCAGCCCAAAATCTTAAGCTGATAAACAACTTCAGCAAAATCTCAGGATTCAAAATCAATATGCAAAAATAACAAGCATTCCTATACAACAATAACAGACAAACAGGGAGCCAAATCATGAGTGAACTCCCATTCACAATTGCTACAAAGAGAATAAAATACCTAGGAAAACAACTTACAAGGGATGGGAAGGATCTCCTCAAGGAGAACTACAAACCACTGTTCAAGGAAATAGGAGAGGACACAAACAAATGGCAAATTATTCCATGCTCATGGATAGGAGGAATCAATATGAAAATGTCCATACTGCTGAAGTAATTTATAAATTCAATGCTATCCCCATCAAGCTACCATTGACTTTCTTCACGGAATTAGAAAAACCTACTTTAAATTTCATACGAAACCAAAAAAGAGGTTGTATAGCCAAGACAATCCTAAGCAAAAAGAACAAAGCTGGAGGTATCATGTGACCTGACTTTAAAATATACTGCAAGGCTACAGTAACCAAAACAGCATGGTACTGGTACCAAAACAGTTATGTAGACCAACAGAACAGAACAGAGGCCTAAGAAATAATGCCACACATCTACAGCCATCTGATCTTTGACAAACCTGACAAAAACAAGCAATGGGGAAAGGATTCCCTATTTAATAAATGGTGCTGGGAAAACTGGGTAGTGGAAAACTGAAACTGGATCCCTTCCTTATATCTTATATAAAAATTCACTCAAGATGGATTAAAGACTTAAACATAAGACCTAAAACTATAAAAACCTTAGCAGAACACCTAGGCAACACCATTCAGGACATAGGCATGGACAAAATCTTCATGAATACAACAACAAATGCATTGGCAACAAAAGCCAAAATTGATGAATGGGATCTAATTAAACTAAAGAGCTTCTGCACAGTGAAATAAACTATCATCAGACTGAACAGGCAACCTACAGAATGGGAGAAAATTTTGCAATCTATCCATCTGACAAAGGGCTAATATCCAGAATCTACAAAGGACTTAAACAAATTTGCAAGAAAAAATACAAACAACCCCATCAAAAAGTGGTCAAAGGATATGAACAGACACTTCTCAAAAGAAGACATTTATGCGGACAATAAACATGTGAAAAAAAGCTCATCATCATTCGTCATTAGGGAAATGCAAATCAAAACCACAATGAGATACCATCTCACTCTGGTTAGAATGGTGATCATTAAAAAGTCAGAAAACAACAGATGCTGGAGAGGATGTGGAGAAATAGGAACACTTTTACACTGTTGGTGAAAGTGTAAATTAGTTCAACCATTGTGGAAGACAGTGTGGTGATTCTTCAAGGATCTAGAACTAGAAATACCGTTTGACCCAGCAATCCCATTACTAAATAGAAAAAGGATTATGAATCATTCTAGTATAAAGATACATGCACACGTAGGTTTATTGCAGCACTGTTCACAATAGCAAAGACTTGGAACCAACACAAATGCCCATCAATCATAGACTGGATAAAGAAAATGTGGCACATATACACTATGGAACACTATGCAGCCATAAAAAAGTATGAGTTCATGTCCTTTGCAGGGACATGGATAAAGCTGGAAATGATCATTCTCAGCAAACTAACACAGGAACAGAAAACCAAACACCGCATGTTCTCACTCATAATTGGGAGCTGAACGATGAGAACACATGGACACAGGGAAGGGAACATCACACACTGGGGCCTGCCAAGGGGTGGGGGGCTTGGGGAGGGATAGCATTGGGAGAAATACCTAAAATAGATGATGGGTTGAAGGGTGCAGCAAACCACCATGGCATGTGTATACCTATGTAACAAACCTACATGTTCTGCACATGTTTTCCAGAACTTAAAGTATAATAATTTTTAAAAATGAATAAAAATTTTCACTTTTGAAGAAGTTCAAGTTAATATTTTATTTTACAAATTAAATGTTTAATGTCATATAGAGCACTTATTTGTTTCAACTAAGGTCACAAAGATTTATCTTATGTTTATATCTAGGATTTCAATACATGCAGGTAGGCTTTTTGTTAATGTTTATATATTTTGCAAGCTATGAATCAAATTTGTTTTCTATTGCTTATAAATACCCAACTGTTTTACATTTCTTGCTTTGAAAACTCTTCCATTTCTTCAAAGCTGATACTTTCCCTGATGAATTGACTTGCTATTTAAAAAAAAAGATATTAACTATATGTGTAAATCTGTTTTTGTATTTTCTATTCTTTTCTGTTGATCTATTTAGTCTTTCTTGAGGACAATATCACACAGTCTTCACTATTTCAAAATCATGAACATGGTATATCTCCCCAAATGTTATCTTTTATTTGAGATATCTGGAAAGCATATAGATCTAGAAGTTGAAATTTGTTCTACCTATATTAGTTAGTCTTCAAGTAGAAATGATGATGGAAAAGATTGCAGTGATCAAAATTACCTAGGGAGAATGTATAGCATGAAAGAGTAACAAGCAGTTCATGCAGATCTCTGATTTAGCTTACACACCTAGAGGAAGATTAAATGAAGATCAATTTGCAAGTGAATTTAAAATTTTGTGACAAAATTTTAGGAGCAAAATTAGGACACCGTGGTGTTACAGAATCTAAAGAACTGTTTTGAGCTGCTTTTGAAAAATAAACATAAAAGTTACCAATCTGTATGACTGACTTTTGCAACACTTTCTCATTGAAAACACATATTCTACAAAAAAACATTATTTTTGTAACCTTATCATTTGGGACTCACTTTATCTAGCAGATCTAAGTACTTATACGTTTTTACGTATGTTCCCATCTATAAATTATCTGTTATATTTTCAATGACATTTTCTTCTTCTAATAAAAGCATGCTCAATTTTAACTATTTGTCTTAACTTATTTTGGCGATTCAAGGTATATTTTGTTGTTGTTTTTATTATTTTATTTTATTTTACTTTAATTTCTGGGATACATATGCAGAATTTGCAGGTTTGTTACATAGGTATACATGTGCCATGGTGGTTTGCTGCCCCTATCAAACCGTCATCTAGGTTTTAAGCTGCATGCATTAAGTATCAGTCCTAATGCTCTCCCTCCCCTTTCCCCCCACGCCCCAACAGGCCCCACTGTGTGTTGTTCCCCTCCCTGTGTCAATGTGTTCTCGTTGATCAACTCTCACTTATGAGTGAGAACGTGTGGTGTTTGGTTTTCTGTTCCTGTGTTAGTTTGATGAGGATGGTGGTTTCCATGTTCCTACAAAGGATATGATCTAGTTCTTTAGATGGCTGCATAGTATTCCATGGTGTATATATACCACATTTTCTTTATCTAGTCTATCACTGATGGGCATTTGGGTTGGTTCCATGTCTTTGCTATAATAAATAGTGCTGCAATAAACATATGTGTGCATGTGTCTTCATAATAGAATGATTTATATTCCTTTGGGTATATACCGAGTAATGTGACTACTGGGTCATGGGATTTCTGATTCTAGATCCATGAGGAGTCTCCACACTGTCTTCCACAATGGTCGAACTAATTTTAATTCCCACCAACAGTGATTCAAGGTATTTTTGATGGGTTGTTTGTTTGTCTATTTTGCATTTCATTTGTTTTTGTAAAAGGAGAAAATTTTGGGCTTAGGGAATACCATAATGCTTTAAACTTCGAGCTATTTCTTCTTTTTTTTTTTTTTCTCAAATAATGTCATTTTGTCATAGATCTCTGAAAATGACCTTGAAAACTTCCCATGAAAATCAACAGAACTTACGATGTTCAGAGCATAAGAAATAAATGTCACCTTACAAGATTCATCAAAATGAGCTTAGATGAAATTTTAATTGCCATGCTCAAGCCACTTAAATAGTTAACCAAGACATTCTCCCTTGTTTCTACAGTGATACATAGTATTGAAAATTGCTTTGACTGCACACTCAAATTATTACAATTCAACTTTCTTCAACATCATAAATTGAAAGGATATCATGTGGATCTTTGTTGTTCCCAATTAGGATTGAAAATAACTTCTGGCCAAATTAGTAGTGTAGAGACTTATGCAATGAAGTCAATTTAAAACAGAATTTTTTTGAGTTAATGGTAAGAAAGAGTTTGTTGCAATAAAATTCTTTGAAATTTTAGATATGAAATTGGTACAAAAACTTAATACAAATTTGTCTACCTGATTTTTTTGTGGCAATGTCATAAATAAAAGAAATATGGTCTCATCTTTCCTAAATATTTTGCTCATGCTCTTTGACAATACCGTAAAATGTACTTAAACTACGTAAGAATCTTCTAGTAAAATAAAATGCAACATTTCACTCAGAAGTAAAACATTTTTAAAATAGTGTCCAACAATTGCTTCAAAAGGGTGACAACTTATGAACACCCTGTTCTAAGTGTTTCCACCCTAATTGGTTTCTTTTTTTTTTTTTTTCTTTTGAGACAAAACCTTGCTCTGTTACCCAAGCTGGAGTGCAGTGGTGTGATCTCGGCTCACTGCAACCTCCGCCTCCTGGGTCCAACGGATTCTCCTGCCTCAGCCAACCAAGTAGCTGGGATTAGAAGCAACTGCCACAATGCCCAGTTAATTTTTGTGTTTTTTGTTTGTTTGTTTTTTGTTTGTTTGTTTTTTGTTGTTTGTTTTAGTAGAAGTGGGTTTCACCATGTTGGCCAGGCTGGTCTCGAACTCCTGACTTCAAGTGACTGGACTCCCAAAGTGCTGAAATTAGAGGCATAAGCCACCATGCCTGGCCTCCCCTAATTCGCTTATTTGAACCTCTCTACATCATCACAAGATGGGTGTTACTATGATCACTATTTTACAGGTGAGCATATGAGGAACAGAGAGGTTAAGGAGGAACAGGGTGATCTGCTACAACTCTTCAGCAGGGCATTCTGGGCAGGACTGTCTAACTTGTGAGAGGCAAGGGGACTATTTATAGCCTATGTATTCCCGTTAAAGTAACAAACATATATCAAGAATAAATATTACAGTATATTTCTAGCAACCATCTAGAAATAGGAAATAGTATCAGTACCATATTGTCAGATGACAGTAGGATTAAATAAAACTGGAGTGAGTAAGTAACTGACCCTTTATTCACTGCCTTTAAAAGAAAAGTATGTCTTGGAGTTGAATTAAGTAACCTGGGATAGATCTCTAAAAATCCGTAAGTGAAGCAGGGGTCACATATTAACATGTTATACTGGAAAAAGTGTCTAAGAAAGGAATTTGGCACTGGAATCTACATAGGGAACAATTAAATTATCCATAAATATTTTTTACTTTATCTTGAAAAAGGTATAGTACCAAAAACTCCAGAAACACTGCTAGGCCCTCCATAATACATGTGGGCTCTAAGATGAGAGTGGAAATAGAGGCCCACATAACATGTGTATAAATATTTTAACATTATAAAGCAAACTACTCCAATAATCTGGCCTGCATTTCCGCCTAGGTTCTCAATGGCCCACTTCCTGACCACCACCCTCTGGAGTCCAAAGGAGATTTGCTTATTCCCAGTATTATTCCTGCAGGTCAGCCAAAGAGGAGCAAAGAGTCATCTACCTCAATCATGTTCAGGAAATGATCAGGTCAAGATGCGGAGTGAGCAAGCTTTTCTCTTTTGTGCCACATTTTCTGACCCAGTATTTCAAGGTACTTCTAATACACAAAGACTATTACAAGAGGGAGGAAAGAAGGAAGGTCAGTTATCTGAAGAACTGAGGCTAGCTAGAAGCCCAAATCTGGTGTGATGGGGGCCATCAAATCTCAACAGAAACAGCTTTCTCTCTCTGTTCTCCTGGACAGGGCTTGTGATTTTTTTTTTTTTCCTCCACTCAGCCATAGACTCTCAGCTACATATCCTCTAGCCTGGAGTAGTCAAATCAGCTCATCTCTTTCTCTCTCATACCAAACTTTCAAAAACGAAACAAAACAAACCAAAAAGCACTTTTGTTATTGGAATAAATGAGAAAAATGTATTTGTGTTTAAATATCTGTGATACACGGACCATCAAAAGCCTCGCTGCTAATGAAGGCAATTATTTAGGTTTACTTAATCTATTAACTTATCAGTTAATAACTGCTATTTATTCTGCTAGAAATTCCCAATGGTATAATTGTTTCTGGCTGTAGCTCCTTCCATGCTTTGTACATCTTACTTGTGGTAGGCAGAATCACAGCTCTCCACAAATGATGTGATTTGGCTGTATCCCCACCCAAATCTCACCTTGAATTGTAATAATTCCATGTGAAGAATGGGGTCAGGTAGAGAGAATTTAATCATGGGGACGGTTTCACGAGATCTGCTGGGTTTATAAACGGGAGTTCCCCTGCACAAGCTCTCTTGCCTGCCACCACGTGGGATGCGACATTGCTTCTCATTCACTTTCCGCCATGATTTTGATGGTTCCCCAGCCACGTGGAACTATAAGTCAGTTAAACGTCTTTCTTTTATAAATTACCCAGTCTCAGCTGTGTCTTTATTAGCAGTGTGAGGACAAACTAATACAATGGGTGTCCACATTCTAGTCCCCAGAATTTGTGAATATGTTAGTTGCATGGCAAAGGAAAATTGAAATTGTAGACTAAACTAAGGTTGTTCATCAGTTGATATTAAGATAGGAAAGTTATTCTGGATTATCCTGATGGGACCAAAATAATCAGAAGGACATTTACAAGTGGAAGGAGGCAGAAGAAGTTAGAGTGATGAGATGGAAACTCACAAACTGCCATTGCTGGCCCTTTAAAACAATTTAAATCTTGTTTTATGACACATAATTATTGTACATATTTATGGGATACAGTGTGATGTTTCAACACGTGTATGTATAGTTTAAATATTGAATCAGGATATTCAACATATTCTTCACTTCATACATCTTTGATATCTTTACGGTGAGAGAATTCAAAAATCCTCTCTTCTAGCTATTTTGAAATATACAATACAATATTGCTAACCATAGTCACCCTGACTCCATTTTAAAAATGGAGGAAGGGACAGTGATTAAAGGAATGCAAGCAGCCTCTGGGCTGTGGAAAACCAAAGGAAACGAACTCTTCCCACAGACCCCCCCTCAAGAAAAACCAACCCTGGCAGTATCTTGGTTTTACCATGGTGTGATCAAGTCAGATTTCTGTCTTACAGAACTGTAACATAATAAATCTGTATTGTTTAAGCTACTAAGTTTGAAGTAATTTTACTAAAACTTGAAAGGAATTTACATTTTGCTTTTAAAGTTCTTTATTTTTGAAACTTTAGACAGAGATCAACAAATCCTCAACAAGAGATAGCTCAATTTTTACCTTTGAAAAAGGAATTATGTTACATATCTATAAGAATGAATAACTACAGCACAGAAAAATACTCATAAGTAATATATTATTTGAAATCAGGAGTCTAATAAGAGAAAATGCAAATGGACCCTTTTCTATGAGATTTAGATAAATTACATGAAAAAATATGTGTGATAAGAGGTATGTGTTCTGAGTTAATACATATAAAATCTGAAAAAATTGCAACAGGAACAATAAATATGGTAATTGAAATCACAAAAAAATCAATGAATTTGAAGACCATTTGGAGAAATGCTTATATCATCTTAAGATTAATTTATTCTAATCATGCACCAGTGATAGTATTATAAGAAGAAATAAATTCATTATCATTTTTTACTGTATTTATTTTTTAAGACAGAGATTGGTACTAATTCAGTAATGGAAAACTAATTGTAAAATTTGTACTGTGGTAAATTTGGAAAACAAGGCATGGCACAGAAAGAGCATATAATAAAATAATTTGGCATAAAGGCCATTTGAAATGGATTAATTATAGTGATGAAACATGTCATCATTTCCTGGACAAGTAGGGAAGATAGGCAATGAGAAGGCTATGGAGGACAGAGAAGAGAGCAGAGTCCATAGAGTGACAGTCTTCAACAGGTTAAAAACCTATATGAGTTCAGGTCTTGAGCAAGTGATATTGGATGAAATGGGAGGTAGAGAGGACCAAAGAGTAGGATTTTTTTTTTAAATATTGAGAAACATTTGCTGTCTAAAATAGAGAAGAAATGTTATTAATATGCATGGTGGTCAAGAAACTGACAGGTAAGATTTGAAAGAGTTACCAGTTTGAGGTAAGCACAATAGAGAATAACGACAGAGTTTATAATGGAGAGAATGTCTTTGAAAGCCAAAAGCAAAAGTTGTCTTAATAGAGAAAGAAACCAAACAAAGGTTTGAAAAAGCATTTGAATGGAAAGTTTGGTGTAGATGTACGTTATGAACCATAAACTGTCAAAGTTTATTGGTGATGCTTGCTGGTTTACTTACTTGTTGGTTTTCAGAAGGAAAGAACTATAATAGACTGATAACTACAAATTAACTGAAATTGTATATACCCCGCCTCCTCATAATTAGGCAGGTGAAGATGGGGTGAGCAAAATAGTAGCAACCCATTGAAAGGGCTGTTGAAGGGGCTATATTTTCCAGACATATCAGGAGTTCAAGTTGTTATTAAAAATGCAAAAAGAGTTTGCTAATCAGAACATAAGCATTCAATATCTATCACTATCAAGATGTGAGATAAGGGATAGGTAATTGATTCTGTTGGAAAAGCAGAGTCATATAATGATGAAAGTCTGATAATACCTCTGTGACTTGAAAGTGACAGAAGTAAACAGGAACATGAAGCAAAGAGTTTTAGTTCTGATAGTCTCTTTGAGGAGGAGGAATAATGGCACTATTGTCATTTTTTGAATATTTCCCCTAGTATTTTTAGTGATTTCACAAATCGTTCTAATGCCTTAAAGGACTACCACTCTGGAATATCACTCAAAGCAATGTTCTTGTGAGGATTAGGCTTAATGAAAAGTCCTGTAATGCTTGGACACATGGAAAGCCGACCAGTATTAGATAAAACAAAATTGCTATAGTTGGGAATTATTACTATAGGTATTTTCATCATCATTTTGCAACATTTATAATTTTTTCTTAATGAAATATGTTGATTTTTCAGTGTTTTTAAAGTAAAATTGTATTACATTTAAAAAATTAATAGAGAACTATTCTGTTGAAGACAATGAATGCATATTATGCTTAACATGTTAATATGTGGTTCACATTATTTATAGATTTTGTCTACTGCATTGAAATTTGCTAGAATGCTGCATATGTAGAGCTTAATGTAATCACTTCCTAACTATAATCTCTGGAGCCAACCCAGTTACAATAAAATTAACTCTAATTTTGTGTCTTTTATTTGTTTCTATTTCTAGGTTAAATATGGTTTGAGAAAAGTGTTTTAGAAAACTTTGAAAAATCACTGGCTTGTTAGAATGCATGTTCTATTAAAAGATATGAGTCCTATCTCCAGGTTACTTAAAATATTAGTTTTACTCCAAATTGTATTCTAGTTTCCCTATCTTTAAAATATGTTCATGAAACATTTCTCTTCTCTTATGAATTAAATGTTCTTTTAAGTTTGAAATTTATTAGAGAACTCTGATATATGATTTTTAAAAAATAACACTCTGAATTACTTTCCAAAATGGAAAGCAACCCTAAAACAAAAAGATATTACCAATATTCAGTTTTACCTCTGGCTTCAACTTATTTTTCTCTCAAGATCTTATTATTCTCTTCTCCAGCTACCCAAGGTGCGAAAAGGAAAGAAGGCCGAAGGGAAGAAGGTGGTGCCCACCCTTGCTGTCTTGAAAAAGCAGGAGACCATGAAAGTGGTGAATCTTCCATTTGAGAAATTTGGCACTGGACAGGACATTTTGGCATTGGACAGAACATCCAGCCCAAAAGGGACCTCACTTGCTTTGTCAAATGGCCCCATTATACTAGGTTGCAGCAGCAGAGAGCCATCCTCTATAAGCAGCTAGAAGTGCCTTCTGTGATTAATCAGTTCACCAGGGCCTTGGACCACCAAACAGTTGCTCAATGGGGTAAGCTGGCTGGCAAGTACAGACCAGAGACAAAGCAAGAGAAGCAGCAGAGACTGCCGGCCTGGGCTGAGAAGAAAGCAAAGGAGACATCCCCACTAAGAGATCACCTGTCCTTTTAATGGGGGTTAACGCTGTCACCACCTTAGTGGAGAAAAAGAAGGCTCAGCTGGTGGTGACTGCACAGGACAGAGATCCCATTGGGTTGGTTGTCTTCCTGCCTGCCCTGTGTTGTAAACTGGGGGTTCCTTACTGCATTATCTAATGGAAGGCAAGCTTGAGACATCTAGGATTAAATAACAAACAAACAAACAACAACTCTTAAAAATATTTCTTTGAAAACTTCTAATTATTAGTTTTTTTAAAATCTCTTCAGTACATTAAAATGTCTGGTGGTAGGAAAATACTGGACTCATATACGACTGTCTACGTGATTTGCAGGGCCCAGTGCAAAATGAAGTGGATGTTGTACCTCGTTCAAAGTGTTAAGCGTTTCAAGATGGCAACAGCAGAGCATTAGGCCAAGTATGAGGTCATTATGTACATGGGTCCTTGTGTGACCACACAGGTCACAGGAACATGAAGCTAGACCTGAGTGTATATTCAGATAGGTAAATCTTACAGATTTTTAAAACTCAATAAAAGAAAAACTACATTTCATGTGTGAACACAAAAATTGGAATTAAATTGGCAATAGCATTGGGATTTGTGCTCAGAGTCAGAGTTTACATCTGACCACAATTTCTATATGAATTTTTTAAGATAAAACAGTAAGAATTTTAAAGAAGGTTTCTGAAATTTAAAAATTATAATAACATAATTAACTTTGATATGTTAATTCCATGTAATTTAAAACATTTAATAGATATATAATGTTCCACTATTAATTTAACTAGAAGTATAAAAATAAAACATATATAATAAAAATATTCTACTTATTTTTAAATTATCTATATTATACTGAGTAAAAGAAAATTTAGGAATATAAATAAATGAGCATTTTTGAACATGTAAAAATATTTTCTTGCTGTTTTTAGGAGACTTTTAGCAGGACAGGAGCTTACCTCTCATTTACCTCTGCTTGGACAAATCAGTGATGTGATTTGCAAATAGGCTGTAACTTCACCGAAAACACATCACAGTAAAGAAAGGTAGTGACTTTCAGAGAATTTGACCTAACTTAGAATTTGTAAAAGAGAAAAGCATTGTCCTTATGCCTAAAGTACATGACTGTTTCTTTTTAAGTTACATGTATATTTACCTGACCAATTTGTTTTACTCTGTATTTTAAGTTATCAGGTGAAATGGTTTTGGAATAAATTAATGAGTTGTTTGTTCTGAATAAATGTGCATGTTACAAATGCAAACACGTGTATGTATTATACAACTATGCAGCTTCAAGAGCTGACTTATTTCTATCAGCTTTTTATTCACTTAAAAAAATCAGGCTACTGAAGCATATTAGAATTTAATTACACCAATTAGTACTGCCACATCAGGCATATGATGTGCCTTCAATTAAGAAGTACCTAATGGGTATTAGTACAATTTAGCTTCATAATTAAAGTTCTAAGAACAGCACAAATTAAACATTATGATTACAAAACATTAAAAATCTACTGGTGAAATTAAAGCTGAATATTTAACTTCTCCTTTTGAGCTGATTTTAAAAAAGAAAATCAGGATTATATAAAATGCAATGTTATTATTGAAGCATTCTGAATTTAAAAACAGAAATTAAGCTCACATGCCCATAAATATGTGCATATATAATGATTAAATATTTAATAAAATACCCAACCTAACACTTGTGTCATCTAGTAAGCATTAAAGGTTATCATTTTGGAGTTTCACTTGATTGGGTTTTGTTTTGTTTTTTTCATAGAAATATTTGATAGATGTGGTCACCACTCACAACTCTTGCTTCAGTGAGCATGGATGACAGGCAGCCCCAGCTACTGTTTTTCTGGTTGTATGACTATCTTTGCACTCAGGCCATATTTTCTCTGGCTGTTCCTGGCCAATGACTGAGCATGCTCGGAGTATTGATGAAGGCCATTTTTAAGATTTGTGATAACCTTCCAACAGAAGACTTTGGACTGGAGACTCCTATTGTCCGGGCCAAAATTTCCTAAACTGTGTTTCAGGCTGTGACTCTTTCATTCTCTTCCTTCTTCCTTCTCCCCCTCCTTTGACAGAAGCCAGGCTTGCATCACTGAAGACTCCCTGCACTTAGATCTGCTTTTTCTTCTTAATCTTTAACTAACGTTCCTCTCATAACCTTTTGAGTGACTTATAATTGCATAGTATCAGCTTCTTGGAAAACCTGACTTGATAAACTATCCTATTTGAAATACAGATATATACGCATTTAACAATTTTTGACATTATTAGCACACTGAGTACTAAATAGTATCTGAAGAGAGATATCTTTAAAAATGAAAACACCTTCCTATTGGGGTTTTCTTCAAAACAAATAGATTATTTTTAAAAAGATTACAACTATAGCAACTTCAGTCTCTCTTGTTTTATCTACTAGAGTGATTTGCTTCCTCTGCCTTTCTTAAAGTGATTGGTTAAAATGTTTTAGCACTTAGCAGTTTCTTCCTAGTTTTGCAGATATGGCCCTGAAATGGCTTATGAGTAAGGCAAATAGAGGATGTTCTTACTGGGCTAGTGCTTTTATTTCTCTCTTTCGCTTGTTCTATTTTTTAAGTGAAAATGGCGTTCGCATCTTATTTGTCAGGCTTTCATTTTCGTGTTTGAGAATTCCACTTGTAGATAACCAATAGCTATAACCTGTTAAGGTCTTTAAAAAATATAGCTTATTGAATGAGCAGTCACACACAAGAAATTCCGTTCTTCCCATAGTCCATCATGCTTTACCCGTATTCAGCTTCTCACTTCTGTATCTAAAAACACTAGATTTTATCATTCTACTTTAAAGTTTCTTTTTTTTTTTTCTTTTTTTTTTTTTTTTACTTTTCCTAAAATACTCAAATTTCCATAAAGGAACAAGGGATAAAGCTTAAGCATAACTTCAAAAGAGACATAAGCGGGGTGAACAAGATCCAAACACAGGCTCTCTTGATGTAAAGATAGACCTTTAACCATGTGCAATCTGTCTATTAAGAAAATAGAGGACTCTAAACACAAAATTAAGAGTATAGTTGTCTCTGTGTGGCTGAAAAAGAGTGAAAGAGAACTGCAAAATTATTGATACTGTTCTTATGCTTAAATTGGGTTGTGTGCTTACATGTGTTCATTATGTTAATATGTCTCATAGGTTAGGTATCTTAATCAAATATGCAGTTATATAAATACAATACACTGAGATAAGATAACTAGCAACACATTGAAACAAAAAACAAGAATAGGATTGAATACTGTCACGATCTTTACAAGGCCTGGCCTTTCACTATGTAAATAGATATCTTTTAGTCCAAGAAATCACAGAACTTACACATTTTTAGGAAAAGAAGAAAAAATGCATAGAATAAATTAATTTTATGTCCTGTAAGCAAAAGTCTACTAAGGTGAATTCATAATATTCCATAACAGCAAAAAAGAATGCATTCAGAAGTCCTAAATCTATAAACAATAAAAATAGTTAAGCACATAGAATTTACTTAAGTTCAAAAGCATCATGTTCATTAGACTTATATAATTCTTGTAGCGTTTAGTACATCCTGGATAATTCTTATTCCCATTATTTATTGCTAAGCACATTGAAATTTCACATTAATAATATTATTATTTTTTAACTTTCATTTGTATTGTAACTGTTGGTTTTAACTGATGAAGATGCAAAACAAAAATAAACATTCAGGTAAATAACTATTTTCTAGAAAGATCCAACCTGTAAGCTAGCAATATGGTTTGATTCTTTCTTTTAAAGTTATGTTATTATAAGTATATAAGCAATTCAGATAATAGATCCTGGGTTATGATGCATATCCTATTTGCATAAGCTTAATATATTTTAAAGATAACCAAAATAGATAATGTATAATTAAAACTATAAATAAACACATTACTCAACATAATTACTCCTTAAATATTCAGTCCATTTAATATAGGTCTTTGCTGCCATAAATGAACTCCCATGAGCTTCTAGAGAGACTCGTTTTATTAAATGTTATAGTCTCCGGCTCTGACCAATCATAGCGCTATAGACACTTTTATAAACAATGTAATAAGCTGCTAAAAAAGCAAGAGGTATTTTTTATTTTTTTGTAATTTGATTTTATTATCATGTTTTCATACCCACACAAAATAATCAACACATTAACATACAACCATCACACATATTCAACAATTATCATAATTTTGTTGTTTCTGCTTAAGGTATCCCTGTTCTCTTCTTGCCAAATTATTTTAAAAATATATCTCAGAGTGTAATTTTATACCTACATACTTAAGGATACATCTCTAGAAAATGCAGATATTTAGTAATACATTTTTGCACAGTTAATTTATTTTTCTTCAGGATCTCAATTCAAACATTGTTTGTTATTAAAAAACTGCCTCTAGCATATGTTTTACTATATATTTAAGAATATAATTTGGAAAAAAAAGTCTGACACATAGTCCATGTTCAATTTACCTCTTCAACTAATCTACTAAAAGGAAAAAAATGACACCAATACTTCTTACTCTTCCCTGAAGTTATGTTATGATATTTTTAGATTTTGAAATCCTGTAAAGTGTGCCCATTATTGGTTTCAAGTACATGTTTCCTAACTCATTTCAATCTCTTCTATAATCAAGTGCAAGAGAAAATATAAAATAGGCCCTATGATTGTAGAAATAAAAGTGGAAAAAACTAGCCTAGAGTTCATAAAAGTAGACATATAAAAATCTTGAAATGATAAAGGCCATAATCAATTAATTGAAATTAAAATTATTCCCTTGAGTTATTTTTGGGTATTCTTCCAATTTTAGTTTTTTGTTTGTTTGTTTGTTTGTTTGATGTTGCAAATATCACAGTGTATGCCTTCTTTTTTTTTTTTTTTTTTTGAGACAGATTCTCACTCTGTCGCCCAGGCTAGAGTGCAGTGGCACGATCTCGGCTCACTGCAAGCTCCGCCTCCCGGGTTCACACCATTCTCCTGCTTCAGTCTCCCGAATAGCTGGGACTACAGGCGCCCGCCACCACGCCCGGCTTATTTTTTGCATTTTTAGTAGAGATGGAGTTTCACCGTGTTAGCCAGGATGGTCTCGATCTCCTGACCTCATGATCTGCCCGCCTCAGCCTCCCAAAGTGCTGGGATTACAGGTGTGAGCCACTGCGCCTGGCCAGTGTATGCCTTCTAAAAGCAGAGTCTGTAGTAAATATATATATAAATGGTAACACAAGCATATAAAATAAAATGTGGCAATTACTATTCAATGAAAAATACAGGGACATTTGGGAGAGCATAACAAGTAAGGGAGTAAATACGTGCTGAGATAAATACATTTTTGTTACATGAGTCAGGAGTTAAAGAAATAAATGAAAGATGAGAGATTAGGATATAAAGTATATAGGGTGCCAGTTCATATAACACTTTATATTAAAGGAATTTGAGCTTTTGGTTGAAACAATGGAAGCTATTGGGAGTTTTAAGGGGATTGATATGAAGGAGGTAAAATAGGAGTCTATAGCACTAATCTAAAGTGGTGAGTGAATGGAAGTCAAAGCTATTTAGTGGAGTAGGTTGAACCAAAATTGATGACTAAGTAGGTGGTATCTAAAGGAAAGGAAAAGTTTGAGTCTTGAGCATCTGGCATGCATAGTATACTAACAGTGATATACACAGTTACTTTCAGGCTCACTGAATGAGTAGTGGTCAATGAAATACAGAACAAAGTCATGCAATTCACTTTCAAGTTGTGTTCTTGAAACTTCCCATGGCACCCATGAAGATTTCAAGAGTCATTTGTTATTATATCCCATCTTGACTAATACCAAGTTGTTAGAAAAAAATGAAATACTATTGTAACAATAAGCTAAAATAAGTGGTATTGTCTTAACAATGAGAAAGAGCATGAGGAAACTTAAGATCATAGATGATGAAAACTGTTTCCCCTATCCCCACTCCCAAGAAGGGAGAGGTTGGGATTATACAAAGTGATTAATCTATGTGTTCTTCCCAGAAAAAAAAAGGCAGAGTTTAATCAAATAACTTTTCCAACCTTTAGTATATGGGTATTCAAACTGTCTGACCTGTAGTGTTTCAGAATTACCAATGGTCAGTGGTTTCTATGTACTATAACTTATATTTTGCCTTTCTAAATGGGCTATGAGCATTACATATCTTAGCTCATTTATCTTTTAAATAACTTTAAGAGTTAGTATTATTATTAGCTTGATTTTGCTGGTGAGAACATTGAGATATAGAGATTCAGAGTAGCTAGTGTTTGGTATAACTATGATTTAAATTTAGTTCTGTCTTATTATAATATTAAACAAGTATGTGACTTCGTAGTGTAATGAGTCTCATTCAAAACATACAGCAGTTGCAGCCTAACATCTTGTTACTTTAGGTGGTGACACAATGTATTGACTCATATTGAGCACTTCTAAGTGTGAGTTTTAAGTAGCTTTTTTTCTTTAGAAAGGTGCTGAAGATAATTCAAATACTTTTTTGCATATTATTTTGTGTCCCTGTAGATTGCTAGGACTATGAGGGCAGGGCCATATATATTGTGTTCATCTCTCTATATTCATTTTCTAATGCTGGTCCAAGAAACAGGTTGAGATGCTAAGTAGGGAGGCCGTAGAAAACATCATTGAAAAGATAGCATTTATGCAAAAATTTAAAGGTGGTGAGGGATTAAACATGTAGATATCTGAAAGAAGGGAACCCAGGCAGAGGGAAAAGACAGTGCAAAAGCCCAAGGCAGCCCCATATCTGGCTTGTTTGAAGGGGTTCAAGGAAACCAGTGTGGCTGGAGATGAGTGAGGAAGGGGAGTTAACGATGAGCACACAGAAGTAATTTGGGCCTTGATATACGTTTTTAATTTTTAAAAATATATATTATATTTAAATGACATAATAATTGTACATATTTACAGGGTATTTTAAAACTCACATTGCCTTAGAATTTTACCATCAATGAAAGAGAGGGTCACTACAGGTCCTAAGAAGAGAAGTGATACGCTCTTTTATGTAAAAAGGATGACTGTGGATATTGTGTTGGTAACTGACTGTAAGGGGACACTTTTAGGAAAAGTCCCCTCTTTAGTTATTGACTTTATCCAAGAGGAAAACAGTAGTAATTCACACCTCAGTAGACATGGTGAGAAGTAGCAGATTCTAGATATTATAAAGTCTTTGAGTTTAAGCAACCAGAGGAAGGACTTGCCATCAAATGAAATGGATAAGCATAAACAGGTTTGGTAGTAGCTGGGAGATGGAAATCAGCAATTTCTCTTGAGTCATAATTTCTTTGAGATTTCCATCAGGTATCTGAAGTAATGAGAAACTAGCCAGGAAAATTGAAATCACTGAGAATTTAAAACAAAGGGAATTGATACAGGTAATTGATGGTAGAAATAACTTTAAAAAAATTAAAGCCAACCAGGGGACCGTGAGGCAACCTACAATTTAGCAACAGTGGGAGGCTACTATCACCTTCCCTTGGAGAACAGGGATAGGAGGCTGTACTACTGGAGCTGCAGGGAGGGATATCTGGGGGAAGCTGGAACCACAGTGGGCCTATGTAAAGGAGCAGGCGCCTGTAAAAAATGCAACTGTTATTAGGGATGACAGGGAGAAATTGAGACAATATCTAGATTTCTCCTTGTTCCTGCCTTTCATCTTTCTGCATGTGTCTCCTATTGTTTGAGCCTAACTGGAAGCCAGCTTTCAGAAAATCTGAGCTACATAATCCACAGTGTTCATCCCCTCTGTCTTATGAACTGAACTGGGCAGAGTGAGGAATGGGTCTCAGGAAAAATAGACCCATCATCATCACAACATTCAGGTGGAAGTGTAAAAAATGCAATTGGATTTATGAGTGTGGAATTTGGGATAGAGATATGGCATGGAAATATAAATTTGGGAGTCATTAGCAATTACACTGCATGTAAAACCATGAGATTGGATGAGATAACCAAGGAAAGAAGTGCAGAGAAAGATGATGGTGGGGGGAAATAAAATACTGAGGCCTGGAGCATTCCAACATTGAGTCTGAGGAATAGAAGAAAACACTAAAAGAGAGAGAGAGAGAGAGTGAGACAGAGAGAGAGAGAGAAAGAGAGAGAGAGAGAGAGAAGTATACAAATAATATAAAACCAGGGAGTCAAATGAAGATAGTATTATGAGAATAATCTACTTCAAATGCTGCTGATAAATCAAGTAAGGTGAGAAAAATAACTATAAGATTAACAAAGTGGAGGACAGGTTTAATTAGAGTACTAGGGGGCAAAAATCTGTATGGAAGTGAAATGATTAAAGAGAAAATGCAAGGAGCAAATGACACGCTGACTATAAATTATCCTTTTAAAGAGTTTTGGTGAAAAAGGGATCAAATTCCCTGGTGATATCTGACAATGAAAATGGGGAAAATGAAGAATACTGGTTGCTTATTTGCTTTTATTTTCTAGTATGACAGAAGTAATAGCTTATTTGTATGATCATGAAATGACCCAATAATGAGGAAAATTTGATTATGTATAAGAGGGGTAAGTATTGAAAAGTATCTGTCTATAGCCTGTGTAGTCAGAAAGAGTTGATGAACAAGTAAAGGCGTAAGCTTGAGGTAGGTGTATAAACATTTCATTTCTGGCAGTGGTTTTCTTTAAGGAGAGATTTCACTCTGCAAGGAGCCAATTGGCAATGTTTGGAGATGTTTTTCTGTTGTCACAACTTGTGAATGGAGTTACTACTAGCATCGAATTGGAGAGGCCAGGGATGTTGCTAAACATCCTGCAACATACAAGGTAACCTTTCCAACACCCCATCCCAAACATAGAATTATCTGGCTCAGTTTGTCCATAGTACCAGAGAAAAGACCCTGCTCTATTAATATGCAGGATGAGTAGTGTGTAATTTTAGATACTGGCGTTAAGTATATGTAGTAGTGGGAGTCTGCATACATTTACTCTTGATTGTTATTTATCTATTTATTTATTTATTGACACAGGAAACAAGGTCATCAGCTGGCATTGAGATTGAAGAAAAGTATGTGAGGGATGTGAAATGAGGAAAGAATCCATAAGTTAATCTTACATAAGAGGAAGAAGGCAATGGCTAACAAAAGAAAAATGGGTTTGTTTGGCCGCATTAAAGGCACATTTGCTTTTCAAGGTTGTGGTTTTAAAGAGATAACAATCAGCACAATTTGGTTGTGTGTTTTTCTCCCACTGCAGTTTGGGTATAAAAGCAATTCCAAAATTGATGGAGACACGCATGAAACTAAGGCTACAGTTTTGCTAAGTCAGTCGTGTTTAGTAGATAGAAATTTATTTGATGACCAAGGATGGCACAAAATGTTTAAAAGACTGAATATGTGACATAATAAAGCACATTTATGAAACAGTAAATTGCTTTTCGTAAAGGTGGATTATTTGATGTATTTTGAAGAAGAAATAACAACTGTGAGTCAAATATTTATTTATGAAATTGGCAGAGAGTAAATGATTAAAGTTTTAATGATCAGATTGTCATTTTAGAGTAATTATCATTATATGACAGTGAAGAAAAGTTTGAAGAAGTTATAGAAAAAGGATGCTATTGTTTTAAATTAATGCACTGGTCTAGCTGTGATTTCATTAAGATGATTTCATAACTGTAACAGTAACAATAGGAATATTAAGGAAAAGAATGTTGAGGACAGGAATTAAAGAGAAATTTATTTGTTGAAATAAATTAGGTTTTTAGATTCATTATGATTAATGTTTAAGAAGGAATATATAATTTCTAGTCAATATATAATAATGCAAATTTAACACATAAGAAATATTGATAGAAAAAGCATTCTACCTTAAACATATTGCTAGACCATGTGAGAGAGTTCTGTGGAATAGATTCAAGAATGGTGTGGAAAGGGGTGGTACCTCCTGATCAATTTTCTCCCCTGATGGGGGCAGGTGTGGAGGAAAACTCCTGGGAAATAAAGAAGTCAGGTGTTCTGGTTTAATTGTTCTGCAAACATATTAATGCAAGTCTCTTAGAAAATAAACTAAATAGTTTTTGGTAGCCAAAGAATCATTCTTCATAAAATGTTTCTAGCAGACCATGCGGAGTTGTCTAAAATTGCTTATGAAAAATAAGCCAGGAATCAATAAATGTAGGGTGATGATTCCCAAGAAAATGCCACGTTAGCTGTGTTGCTATCTAAGTATAAAAGGAGATGGTTTGTAACTGAGAATACACCTGAGTAAGTAAAGCAACTGTACATTTTACTTAGAAACCAAATCTAGAAACTTGGATGAGACCACATTCAATGAAGATGAAAGGACCCAGGTCTCTCCCCACTTAACCCATACATGATTATTTTATCTTTGAAATTATTCAGAAAGCATGATACTGAGCAAAATCTTCAATCTGAGTCTGATTTGACAATTCAATGCTTTTTGTGGGTTCAGATTGGCACTGTGAGCAGGATTGTCTTTTAGACCCACACACCAAAATAGTGAATGTTTTCTTTTTCTACCTGGGCTCCTTTTCAAAAGGAAATAATGGAAAAATATGAGAATTTGTTCTCAGGATAGTTGGCTGTACATTTTTGGTATGAGGTAGTGGAATCTTTGAGGCAGGTTAAGGGAAATAAGTCTTACCATTGAAATCTGGGGGCCATAGACTACAGTCTGGGAGTACGGGTCTAGGGAGTACATGGACAAAGGGAGATTGGGTGCAAATCCCATTGACTGACTCCTGCTAGCATACCTGTAAAAGCTAACCTTTTAATAGGTTAGTTTTTAATAGGAGGAGATGATAGTGGGAGAAAAAGCTGCGAGATTATATTTTATTCACTGGACAACCTTCTTATCCCTCCCTGGTTTCTTGGAGAAATTTCATGCATCCTTAGAAATGACTCAAAATATTGATTATTGGACAAACTATTTATGTAACCAGAGTCCAAGGACAGGTGATGAGTGAAAACTGTATTTTATTAAAGAACAGAATATTCACTAAGAGAAGACTGGTGAATTAACATTGGCATGGATTCTTCAAATTAATGATGGAGGACATGTTGCAATTCTATTATTATCTGATGCAAAGGACTATTCATGGTCATGACTAATCATTAAATGGCTGTAAACTTTTGAGAAAACACTTCCAAATACTGTGACAGCATATCGGCTGCAGTTGTTAAGGTGAGATTTGTCAGTCCTATACTGAGAAGGGTAACTGCTACTACTCCTCTCCAAATTGCCAATTGGATTCTCCTTTTCACATGATAGGAATGATACAAGTGTAAATGTTGACAGGCTTTATATTTTCCAGAGAGAAAACACCTTAGTTAATGCTATTGATACAAATAATAAGAGATAGAGTGAACGGGATAAGCTAATGATTCTCTGTCTTACAAGACTTATATAACCTTGAGGGCCAAATATATATATTCAGAGAACAGTAACAAACATACAGGTTTAGTTACTATACATGGGATTATATGGAGAAAAAGCATTTATATCATGTGCACAACAGGGAGAAATTAAAAATCAGAAGAGAAAATAGAAAGGCAGCTCACTTGAATTAATTTACTTCTGAAGAAAATATAAATAGCATTTAAAAAGTAAGCCTTGTTAGAATTTTTAATAAGAAAGTAAAAGCACATTATCAACTTTTGAATCAGAGGAGAGGAGTACTGTAGCCCCCACCAATCCCTTAAAGAATCATAGAAAATTTGCTTTATGTATTGTGGCCGAAAGAGTTCAAATCCAATTATGAGGATATGATATAGAACAGAATATACTTGAACAGGGGGCTGAGTTTACTGCCTTAATTAAAGCCATAGAATCTGAAAACAATTAAATAAAGAACTGAGGTCTGTTCATTCCAGCCCCAGTCATGGATCTGAGGCCATATATATAATAATTTGAACAAAGTTACCTAGGGTGGTATTCAAAGTTTCTTATCATTGGTAGGATGCAGAGCAGAATTTACAGTAGGCCTTATGGAAGGTAGGAAAGAGTCTCATACATGCTCTAAGTGAAATCTGGAGTGCATGAAGAGAACATCAGGGAGGAAACCAAGGTAAAGATGAAGTTACAGGTTGAAATGTGTGGTTGGAGAGAATATTACCTGCTTGTGCTACCTTTTCATAAATACAAAATTGCAATTGTCATTCAATATGAATGGGACATTGTCGTCTTTGTGTTTCCACAGAGGATGAAGACTGAGCTCACTCTTCACCAAATTTTAATTGGCCATGCCAAATGGGATCCTTTGGAATTGCTCAAGCTCTCCACAGTAGTAAATATTAAGCAATGCAGAATTCCAAGGGCGCAATAAGAGACTACTGTTGTAATTAAGAAAATGGTTCAGAAGGAAGTTCCCCTCCCCACATTAACTTCCCTTTTGTAGTTCTAACTGGTCAATAAGTAGGTAGCCCCTGGACATTTACAGTAGAGTATCAAGGTGGTTCATTTGCATGCTTCATCTCTACCTGATATGATGAAGAATGTACAGAAAATAAAGTAGACAAGAGGCTTTGATATGCTATCAAGATTAACTACATAATTCATAGAGCTGAGCATAAAATGAAAATGCATGGATACTTACTCAAAAATTATTAAGAATTTCGAGATAGCTACAACAGAGCATTAAACCAATCTCAGGGGCCTCCTAAGATTTTTTTTTTTTAATTTCAAGTAGGAAAATTTTAAGCTTTGCAGAATAGAAACAAGTACATGTTTACTGTCTTATCATGGATTAAAAAAAATTCATTATCACATTTCCATAATCTGGTAAAGAATAACCTAAAAGATAGAGTTCATCTACTACTTTCATGGTATGATGGTAATTTTCTTCTCAGAGCAAAAATTAGGAGAGGATTTAAGGACCATAGTCACCCATATTACAAATAGAAGCTGGCTGATAAATTCAGCTAGAATTTAAGGCACAGCCCAAGTTGCAAATTAATTCCTGGAAATTAGTACAAATCAACTTAGGACATTCCTTAAACTGCAACTAAATCCTGTAAATTAGTGGAGATCAACTTAGGACATTCCTTAAACTGTGAGAAGTAATTTATCTTTCATAGGACCCACCAATAAGCAATAAACTCAGAGACTGTCAAGACTGTTCTAAGAATCTTGTCTACCCATACTCACAAAATAACTGGAAAGAGTTCAGAACGTGAATACAGCATTGTAGTACTTTCCTAGGGCTGCTGGAACAGATTACCACAAACTGGGTAGCTTAAAACAACTGAAATTTATTATTTCACAGTTCTGGAGGCTAGAAGTCTGAAGCCAAGGAGTCAATAGGGTCACGCTTCCTTTAAAAGCCACAGAAAAAAATCTTTTCTTGCCCCTGCCTAGGTTCTACTCTCTCCTACACATTTTTGGAGCTTTATTACTTATAGATTTATTACTCCAATTTCTGCTTTTGTTTTCAATTTCTTCTCCATGTGTCCTCTCTTCTTATAAAAACACCTCCAGTCATTGGAATTAGGACCCTCCTTAATCTAGTAGGAGCTCATCTTAACAAATTATATGTGCAAATTTCTAAAGAAAGTCACCTTGTGAGATTCTGAATGAATAATAATTTCAGAAGAGCACTATTTAACTCACTGCAGGTACTGAATAGAAATAAGCATGAAAAGTATTGTGGTAGGTGGTAGCACAGGCAATAACATTAGGCCCTTATGATCCCATCCAACTGGTCAGATGATATTGGGGCATACCCAAACTAGAGCCCTTTAGGAAAAGTTAAATGGGACCACCAATTTAGACTCCTCAGGATTTTGACTCAAAATATGCCTGTGGCAGCTGTTTTCTATAATCCATTTGAAAGATACATGCTGTTGTACTGAATGACACAGCCAATGTCAACAGGAAGGACCAGCTACATAACTTCTGTAACCCAGTGAAAAATGAAAAGCAAGGCCCCTTGCTCAAAAATTATTAAGGGTTCCTTTAGTGAAACCATTGCGTCCTGAGACTAACATGAGAAATAAATCACAAAATCCACTGTGCCTTACTAATATCAAGAGATAGTAATGAGGGAGTGAAGGAGAATGCAATAATATATAACTTTATATCTTTCCCACCTCTAATACTTTTATTTGGCCTCTAATGGCGGTCTCAAACCCAGTTTTAAATTTACTTGCACCAGAGGAAGATTATACAATACCCAAGACCTGATATTTGTGTCATTTAATTTGACTGTGCCTTTTCTGAAAGGTAATTTGTGGTGGATCAAAAGTTCCTTCCTATGTAACCAATTAGGGCTAAAGGTGAAGGTAGCTCCATTATCAAGCAGAGGAGAGACTTCTGAGGTCCTTTGTCTATCACTTATAACATTTGTTTGACAACAAACCCCATGACACAAGTTTACCTGTGTAACAAATCTGCACATGTAACCATGAACTTAAAATAAAAGTTAAACAAACAAACAAATAAAACCCAAACATTTGTTTGGGCGTGCTAGTAAGGTTCTTGTTATTGATTGTGCGGGCAAACATTATGCATGATGAGTTATACAGCCTGATACTGGGAGGAAGCGTTTGGAAATAGGGTAAAATCATAGCAGATGGGAAAGGTGTTTATAAGTAGATTACATTACCGTGGAGGGAAGCCACTACAATTTCACGCAAACAGCTCAGAGTGAGGATATCATACTTAACTATCTTTTGCTATTGTCATCCAAACAAATGGGCTTTGTTGGCGAAAATCTCTTGGCCTGCTTACTGCAGAAAAGGAAAATTGGACTCCTACTGATTTGGATGTTCTACCTGTATAATTTGAATAAAACAAATGACAAAGTGCCCCCTGACAACTCAGCTTGTGTGTAGTTGACTACAGTTACCACTCAGTTTCTAGGCTTTGTTTATCATTCTAGATTATTTTTTTCCAGAGAAACTACCAATGAATTGTACAGAGCAGAGGATGCTGTAGAATGGAATTTCTGCACCCTATATGGCCATAAATCAAAATGATACATTGCTAAGACAGCTCCCTGGTCATGATAGAAAGCAGATAGTGGCTGCCTGTCTGGTATGTCACAGCTTGATCTGGTCTGTTGCTTTGAACATATCAGTGTGAATGTAAATGGAATTAATTTAAATAATATAAAACTAGAACCTAGAAAGCCTCAGAGAATGTGATTTTATGTTTGCTTTAATGCTTTAAAATTATAAATAACTCCCTCAAGAGGTACGTAGAGGACATTTAAGGGAAGCCTATGGCACAGCCAGATAAAACGGTATCTGGTGCTAGGATATACCTAACAGAGAATTTCATGAAGCACATTATTTGTAGGTGTAGACAATGCTTTCAAACTAGACACATTTAATTAGCACATAATATGAACTACATGAGTGGCAAGTTAAGCAGCACTGGCCCCTTTGCCAGGCATTTTGAAAGAATTACAGGATTTGGTCATGTGATATTAAATCTAATTGAAGTAGTGTTCTAGGAGGCCCATCATTAAGATAAAAATGACTTGCTACTTCAAATAGGGACACTAGAGGAAGCTGTTTTTAGAGGACTCAGTTGCAGTAGGAAATCAGTTTGGTTTAAGACAATGCTTGAACCAAAGACACTGAATAAATAATGACTTCCATGCTTATTAACAACACTAGGATTAACTTTGTACCTTTAGTCAGGAAGGACTATTGGATATATTAATCACTATGGGATATTATGTCTTTAATGTTGAGTTGCAGGAATTCATAAAGAAACAAACTCAACGTCGGGTGCAGTGGCTCACACTTGTAAAATCCCAGCACTTAGGGAGGCTGAGGAGTGTGGATCACCTGAGGTTAGGAGTTCAAGACAAGCCTGGTCAACATGGTGAAACCCCATCTCTACTAAAAATACAAAAATTAGCCAGGCATGGTGACAGGTGCTTGTAATCCCAACTACTCGGGAGGCTAAGGCAGGAGAATTGCTTGAACCTGGGAGGTGAAGGTTGCAGTGAGCCGAGATTGTGCCACTTCACTCCAGCCAGGTGACAAGAGTGAAACCCTGTCAAAAAAAAAAAAAAAAGAAAGAAAGAAAGAGAAAGAGAGAGAGAGAAGGAAAAGGAGAAATAAAGAAAGAAAGAAAGAAAGAAAGAAAGAAAAAGAAAGAAAGAAAGAAAGAAAGAAAGAAAGAAAGAAAGAAAAAAAAAGAAAAAGAAAGAATTTGAAGAAGTAAAATTATGGGAAAAACGTGTTTAGTCTAAGTTATGGCAAGATTTCACTGAACAATGTGACCTTCAATGTTGCTCCATGACAACCCTGGTAATATGGATGAAAAAGAAGTTTATCTCCCGTGTGTGGAATTCATAGAAAGTGGATGAATAAAGAACAATCCTTTGACATATGTAGGCCATGGGGTGTGGATGGGCTCTTTGACATAATGACCCCTGAAAATTACTGTTTGTACCAACCTGGAATATACCTAAAATACAGTTCATAGAAACAATTTTTTTTCAGAAAATTTGATTTGAGAAGAAAAAATATGTATTCAATTAAATACCATGGAAAATGATGCAAATAATTGAGGTTGATGGAGGAAAAAGGTAATTGAGTCTGTGAATGAACATCAAGAGACTTGTAAAGGAAGATGTTAATGAGTAACATGCTTTGTGGAGGGAATTCCTACTCTCTGTTGGATGGTTCAAATCAAGGTCAGAGTATTAGTTGGCTTAAGTGAAACACTGCAGAAAATGGTGTAAGCCAATAATGATAATACACCAGCAATATTTGGCACTAAGATGTTGACCAAGGCCAGAGCAGATTGGGAAGGAAAGGTTCTTTGATTCTTTCTGATTACTGAGATGCCCTGCCAGGATTCACAGAAGGAAGGAAGCCCATTTTGCTTATATAGACATACTAATGACAGCTCCTGACAAACAATTTGTTTTTTTGCTAGCAGAAGAGTGATTATCTATCACAGAAATGCTTTTAGCAGAATGTACTTGGTCGTTTAGAATTGCTTATGGTTAACAAAGTAGAAGGTTGTGGATTTATGGGGCTCCCTGGAAAATGTCACATATACCACATATGTAACTATCTGCATAAAAATGAAGATATTTGATAATTGAGACAGGTATCTCCATGTAAATAAATTGTCGGCATACCTCTCTAGAAGTCTCATCTATCTGCCTGGGCAAGGGAGTATCTAATGACAGAACCAAGGATCTAAAGAATCAGATTAAGAGATCTAAATAATTCTCTGATTTGCCCATGCCTAATGATTACCTGAGTTCATGAAATTACTAGTAAAGCTTTATATTTTGTAAGATCTTAGATTCTGATAAGTCTAATGTCACAATCCAATCAGTTTTTCCTATCTCAAGGAATCATGTCCATATAATGGAATTAATCCTGAAACTCTGAAAAGTTTTAATATTCTGGGGTCAGGGTAGATGAGAAGGAGTCTCCATATGACTTATAAACATGTAAGGAGAAATAGTAAAATTGTTGTAAAATTAAAAGAAGAACAGAAATTCATAAAATAAGCTTTAACAATCAGGTTAAACAACAAAAACAAAAAGCAAAGCGTCTATCAGTAACATGATTGAATAGAAGAGCCGAGAGAGAGTTGTCAGTGGTAAAGGAATAAATATTATCTCATTTGATAGAGTGATTGTATTAGTCCATTTTAACACTGCTGATAAAGACATACCCACGACTGGACAACTTACAAAAGAAAAAGGTTTATTGGACATACAGTTCCACATGGCTGGGGAGGACTCACAATCATGGCAAAAAGGAGCAAGACACATCTTATGTGGGTGGCAGCAGGCAAAAAAAGAGCTTGTGCAGAGAAAATCCTGTTTTTAACACCACTAGATCTTGTGAGACCCATTCACTATTATGAGAACAGCATGGGAAAGACCTGCCCCCGTGATTCAGTCTTCTCCCATCAGGTCCCTCCCACTACATATAGAAATTATGGGAGCTACAAGATGAGATTTGGATGGGGACACAGAGCCAAACCATATCATTTCACTCCAGCCCTTCCCAAATCTCATATCTGCATGTTTCAAAACCAGTCATGCCTTCCCAACAGTCCCCCAAAATGTCAACTCTTTTTAGCATTAACTCAAAAGTCCACAGTCCAAAGTTTCATCTGAGACAAGGCAAGTCCCTTCCACCTATGACCCTGTAAAATCAAAATCAAGTTAGTTACTTCCTAGATACAATGGGGTTACAGGGGTAAGGGGATTGGGTAAATGCACCCATTGCAAATGGGAGAAATTGGCCAAAACAAAGAGGCTACAAGCCCCATGCAATTCTGAAATCCAGAAGGGCAGTCAAATCTAAAGCTCCTTTGACTCCATTTCTCACATCTAGGTCACGCTGATGCAAGAGGTGGATACCCATGGTCTTGGGCAGTTCCACCCCTCTGGCTCTGCAGGGTACAGTCTCCCTCCTGGCTGCCTTCATGGGCTGGTGTTAAGTGTCTGCAGCTTTTCCTTGCACACAGTGCAAGCTGTCAGAGGATCTACACTTCTGGGGTCTGGAAGACGGTGGCCCTCTTCTCACAGCTCCACTAGGTGGTGCCCCAGTAGGGATTCTGTGTGGGGGCTCCCTCCCCACATTTTCCTTCTGCACTGCCCTAGCAGAGGTTCTCCATGAGGACCCCACCCATATGGCAAACTCCTGCCTCGGCATTCAGGCGTTTCCATACATCTTCTGAAATCTAGGCAGAGGTTCCCAAACCTCAATTTTTGACTTCTGTGCACTCGTAGGATCAACACCACATGGAAGATGCCAAAGCTTGGGGCTTGCACCCTCTGAAGCCATAGCCTGAGCTCTATGTTGTCCCCTTTCAGCCATAGCTAGAGTTGCTGTGATGCAGGGGATGAAGTCCCTCCCTAGGCTGCACACAGCAAAGGAACCCTGGGCCCAGCCCACAAAACCACTTCTTCCTCCTAGGTCTCTGTGCCTGTGATGGGAGAGGCTGAGGTAAAGACCTTTGACATGTCCTGGAGACATTTTCCCCATTATCTTATGCAAATGTCCATAGCTGGCTTGGATTTCTCCTCAGAAAATGGGATTTTCTTTTCTATTGCATTGTCAGGCTGCAAATTTTCCAAATTTTTATGCTCTGCTTCCCTTATAAAACTGAATGCCTTCAACAGCACCTATTTCACATTTTAAGTGCTTTCCTGCTTAGAAATTTCTTCTGCCAGATACCCTAAATCATCTCTCTCAAGTTCAAAGTTCTACAAATCTATAGGGCCGGGCAAAATGCCACCAGTGTCTTTGCTAAAACGTAGCAAGATTCACCTTTACTCCGGTTCCCAACAAGTTCCTTATCACCAGCTGAGACCACTTCAGCCTGGATTTCATTGTCCATATCACGTCAGCATTTTGTTCAAAGCCATTCAGCAAGTCTCTAGGAAGTTCCAAACTTGGCCACATTTTCCTGTCTTCTTCTGAGTCCTCCAAACTGTTCCAACCTCTGCTTGTTACCCAGTTCCAATGTCGCTTCCATATTTTTGGATATGTTTCCACCAGCACCCCACTCTACTGGTAACAATTTACTGTATTAGTTCATTTTCATGCTGCTGATAAAAACATACCTGCAACTGGGCAGTTTACGAAAGAAAGTGGTTTGTTGGACTTAGAGTTCCACATGGCTGGAGAGGCATCATAATCATGGTGGAAGGCAAGAAGGAGTAAGCTACATCTTACATGGATGGCAGCAGGCAAAAAAGAGATTGTGCAGAGAAACTCCCATTTTTAACACCATCAGATCTCCTGAGATCCATTCACTATCACGGGAACAGCATGGGACATACGTGCCCTCATGATTCAGTCATCTCCCACTGGATCCTTCCCATAACACGTGGAAATTATGGGAGCTACAAGATGAGATTTGGGTGAAGACACAGAACCAACCCATATCAGTGATTATTCAAGATTTTTTGCAGAAGCCTAACTGTTCAAGGAAGGTGTGTGATGGCAAAGAATAAAAGCTACAGATAATGACATGGCATCAGCTTGATTGGATCCATATTTTGTGGGATCTACAGCACATTCAATTTGGAGGTCAGGGTTTGGGGCTCTTTAAGCAAGAATACAAAACAACAAACTCAAAACTGGAAACTCAAATGCAAATGAGGTGGCCGGAAATGTAAGCCTCATAACTTAGGATAAGAGAAGAAAAGCTGATAAACATTTTCTATAAAGGGCACGATAGTAGATACTTTAGGCTTGCAGGCCATATTATTTGTGTTGTAAATATGCAACTTTGCCTTTGTAGTGCTTAAGCAGCTGTAGGCAATATGTAAAGGAATGTCTGTGGCTGAGTTCCTATAAAATTTTATTTATAAAAACCCGTGGCAGCCTGGCTTTGGCTTATTGGCTATAGTTTGCCTACCCCTGGCTTAATAAATCTGCCTCTATTCATAAGTAAGATTCTGCTTGTGTTTTGACTTTGCCATGTGCTCAGGGAAGGTAAGTAAAATTAAAATGTCTAGGAGAAGAAAGTGTAAATAACAACAAATTCCTGTTGGCAACGTATTTATGAATATGGAAGAAGAGATGCCCTCTTATCCTGTGAGATGGAAAGAAAAAAAGCCAAGAACAAATACAAATTAAAGCAAGCAAGTCTAAAATAAGAGAATTAACATTATTCTGGGAAGTAGAAGACAAAGTACTTCTGCTAGGAATAGGAAGACCAAATATGGACTGGAGTATTTGAAAACTCGGTGGATATTTGGAATATCTGTTGTGGACAAAAAAGAGACAGAAAAAAGGAACAGATCAAAAAGTCAAGTAATTTGAAGTGATTATAGGGAAAAGTGATCTGGACACACAGTTTGTGTCATTCACAAAAGCATCTGACCAAGAGAGTAAACTCTGCCCTGTGGTCAACAGTTACTATTAAAATTTCATCATTCAGATTCAGGGCTTATTTCTAGTTGATAGAAAAGTGGCACCTTGCCCTACATAATGTTATACTTTTTGTTATTCAGAAATGTTGAAGTTTCTATGGATGAGGTTTTTGTTATTTGACATAATGATTTATTTCACTCATTGTGTTTATCTTATCCAGATTAGATAGAAATTAACCAATTTTAACTTTCTGTCTGTTCTGTATGTTTTAGTAACAAGTAATTCAGGAGTGCATGCAAATGCAACATGAAATGAACAGACAATAAAATAGAGTATATTTGCATAAATATAAAGACTTTTCATATGTTATAATAAACAGTATCAAAAACATTATTTGTCTTAAACGGTTTTAAAAATGCCAATATAAGTCATTTTTAACCTAGTATCCAAATCATAATCATGTGAAAAGTAAATATTTCTTTAAGTTTTGTAAAATATTTGATGTAGAATATTTAGCTCCAAATTAATTAGGAGAATTTCATAGTGTCTTATAATTAAGCTGCCCTTAAGTACACCTGAACCTTCATGCAAACATCTGTGGTTATTTGTCTCCACATGTTTCAGCAGATGAGGTGATTTGAATTCAGCAAAAAATTTAATAGCTTAAGTTGAAACAGGAATTATCCTAAGGGAATCTGTAGAAATGCATTCAAGAACAGATGAGCTATATCTATTTCTTTCATGTTTTGGTGTAGTAAGTAATTGTTCATAGCCAAACACTTTACGAAGATAAATGATTGATATAATGAATGACCCGAAGATGCCCAAGAGCACATGAAAACAGAAATGCCTTTGTTCTGAAGGAGAATGTCTTAGTATAGTTATAAATTGAATGTAAAAATTGTGGCTGAAATTATTCTAAAAATCACAAGAAGCTGCATTTAAACTGTGCTATGGCATCTATTCAAAAGATTTGAAACCATTTGTTTTCTGAATTGCACCCAACATAAAGCTTTCTCACACAGAACAAAACAGAAGTGAACATCAGTCACACTTCCAACATGCATACATTTTGTTCTAAAGGAACAGCTGTTACTTGATGAAAAGCCGATGAAAGATGCCCAGCATTTGTTTTTAAAAAGTTATCACCCAAACAAGAATTGTTTGGAACCAGATGCTAAAATCCAGAGTGGTCTGTTTATTTCAGTTGAGAGTGTTATAAAAATGTTAATAAGGTATTTTTATGTCTATTACTCAGCTATATTTGACTTTTTAATGTGCTTTTTGTTATAATTGACTGTTGTTTCTATAGGCTGGCATTATTGGCATTAGATCACTGAAGAGTAAATAAAGTGAGCAAGAATACTCTCTTGTCACCAGATTACTGAGGTTTACTGGTGGTAGGTTGAATGGTTTTACAGATGAATTACAGTGAAAACTTTGAAACACTAATAATCTCTTTGGTGTTGAGAAATAACCTACTAATCATTAACTTAATAATTATCAGCTCAACCAGGAAACTACACCACCTAAAAGGTAGTTAATTTTATCACTCCTAGACATCTACAGGAGACCATGATTCTCCATTATGTGAATGCCTTGCTGCCCATGTGATGCCTGCCCCCATCAATTCTAAGAAGCTTCAGTCATTTAGTACTTAATATGTAATTTTTAAAAATTACATAAGTAATACCTTCTCCTTATAGAGAACTGAAACTTTCAGAAACAGTTAAAGCCTAATTTGAATATTGCCAAAGCCCTGTCTCTTCTTCAGAGACAACCAGTGTTTCCAGTTTGGTGTGTATTTTCCCCAAACACAGTGAATGTGTGTATAAACACGTGTAGATTTACCTGTCCTAGATATGAGCATTTGCTTTGTGAGTCTGCTTTAAGTCAAGTTCTAAACTATGGCTCAGTTTAAAACTTCTCTTTTTCTATTTAATAATATACCTTAGAAGTCATGCCATGATATTAAGATGAATAATAATGAAATTATTAATATTAGTCAAATTTAATTAGTTGCTTATTATGTAGTGGGTACTTGGTGTGATATATGGATTATCTCATTTAATCATCATGACAAGCTAATAAATTGGCAATGCTGTTATCTCCATTTTACGGAAGAGAGAAAAAGATTGTAAGTACTTTGCTCAAGGTCATTTAGAGGGAGAGCAAATTATTCAAATCCAGATATTCTGCTCTCAGAGATTGTATTATTAACTATTATGCCACAATAGAGGCATTGTAGTCTGCATGATAGTCCAACTATTTTTATTTGTAGTTATATATTGATGAATATTTAGAGTATTTTTAAAAATTACAACACAATACTGCAATTGACATTCTTGCATGATTATCTACCATGTATTTCCAAAAGTGGAAAGGCAAACATATGTGTTTAGTTTTTACAGAATGTAGACTATATAACAATTGTACTCCAAAGGAGATCTTGGTTATACATTGATACCAGCATAGTTTGAGCCTACCCTCTTCCCTGTACCCTCAAAACCCTTGTTAACATCTTATGTTTTGCCAGTCTGCTGAAGAAAAAATGGTATCCAATTGTTTAATTCAATTACTTGATTACTAGTGAAGTAAGAATTTTTTTATATTTATCATAATTTGTATTGCCTGTAATCTGAAAGGGTTATTCATATTTTTTTGCCTACTTTTCTATTAAGTCATGTCTCTCTAAGATCTAGCTTAAGCGTTACTTTTTCCAAAAAATCTTCCCTGATCTCCCACAACTCAAACCATTATCTTCCTGCTTTAGTTTCTTACAATATTTTATCTATATTTCTCTTATAACACCACTTTCTACTTTGTATGATTGTTATTTTAGTACTATCTAATCAGTCCTTTAATTTCCTTTGGGGACTATTTTATGCTGATTAATCCTTATGACACATATTGTCCACATTTTTTGGAAAAAATTCTTCAATGAAGATTGATAATTAAAATTAATAAAAATTAAAATAATTAAAAATTTAATTAACTTAGCTTTTAATTTTTTAATTATCATATAGGCCACCTACTGAGATATACAATTTTTGGTCTAAAGTATTACTTTGAAACAATTATAAGGAAACTAGAAAAAAAAATTTTATTATTCTAAGATCCTTCGGATTGGAAAGTAGCTTTTTCTATATAACAAGATTTACTCTTTCCATATATTCTAGGATAAATTCATCATCTCTCTAAAAATGTCCTAATTTTTGTCATTCAGAAAAATAGCCAATGCCTGTCCTTCATTAAATTTTAATGAATAATCAGTCAATTTTAAAACTCTTGAAAAATTCATATTAAAAAGGAAACATTTATATTATTAAAAAATAATAATTACAAAATGCCCATATAAATATTATTTAGGGCCAGGCACACTGGCTCACACCTGTAATCCCAGAACTTTGGGAGGCTGAGGTGGGCAAATCACTTGAGCCCAGGGTTTGAGACCAGCCTGGGCAACATGACAAAACCCTGTCTCTACAAAAAATTTAAATATTAATCAGATGTGGTGGTGTGCACCTATAATCCCAGCTACTCAGGATGTTGAGGTGGGAGTGATGAGGTGGGAGTGATAGGGAAGGGAGGCAGGGAAATTCTGGGCAAAAGAGGGCAGGTCCCTGGCAAGGACTCCACCCTCAAGCCTGGAACCAAAGCCCAAAGTGAGAACATACATTCCTGTTTTCCCACTCAAATGTTGCCTTTTACAAAATTACCCATGACCTCCCCTGTTCCCCATCCTGTGCCCATAAAAACCCCAGACTCAGCTAGCAAAAAAGAGAAGCAGCTGAACATCAAAAGAGAAGCAGCAGCTAGGCATCAGAGACTATGGTTGGACATTGGAGAGAAGCAACTTGATTTCAGAGAGACAGTTTGACAGTGCAACTTTGGAGAAGAGTCCAGCCAGAAACCTTCCTGCTACATCTCCTTCCCAGCTGCCCTTCCTGCTGAGAGCCACTTTCCTTGGCAATAAAATCCTCTGCATTTACCATCCTTCAATTCATTTATGTGAGCTGATTTTTCCTGGATGCCAAACAAGAGCTCAGGAGTGAGTGTGGATACAAAAAGGCATGCTGAGCTGCTAACTCTTCAGCTGTCTGAAGATGGCAGAGCTAAAGGAGCACTGTAATATGCCCCCTGGGGCTTCAGGAATCACAGGCACTCCCCTAACCCCAGGGGCTGCTATGGGGCCCACATGGAGTTTGCTCCTGCCCACACCCCAAAGCTCTCTTCCTGGCTCCTATACCTGCTCACCTGCATGCTCTCTCCTGCAAGAGGTGGAACACAGCAGGTCAGAGCGGGTGAGTTCACTCCTTCTGGCACCAAAGAGGCCACTGGTTCCAGCACTCATGTACTCCAGTTCCTGCCTTGTTCAATTGTGCACTCCCTCCCTTGAGGAGTTGAGAGCAGTGGGCTGAGTAAATGGGGCACCCCTGTCACGAGTCCCATGAAGGGGTCAGGGAAATGCCCTGCTTCAGGAGGATCTCTTGAGCCCAAGAGGTGAAGGATGCGGTGAGCCAAGATCGTGCAACTGAACTCTGGCCTGGGTGACAGAGTGAGACTCTGTCCCACAATAAATAAATAAATAATTTAATTAATTAAATTTAGCTTATTGTTTTGAACTTCATTCTTCATAGTGTTATAAAATACATGATTTAAGACAGTGAGAAAAAGAGATAAGCCAATGATGGACTTCTAACAGAATTCAGAGTGGGACTTGTTTGAACATTTCAACCAAATAACAAAAGATTCCTGCAATTAGTAGACTCTTCAGTCTACCTCAGTTTTAAACATGTCTCAGGTTGCCCTTAACAAACGAGTATAGTTTACTTTGGGCTGATAAATTCTGTGGATGGCAAGAGGTTGTGAATATCCCTTTATAAACCCAGAACTAATGCTACATATCCCTGGCATTAGTGCCTTATTTATCTAAACTTACAAATATATTGGGCAAAATTCCGGGATATGGGCACAGAATTAATAATTGAATACCTTATTTTGTATGGTCATTTGCTCACTGACAAAGATAGAGAAGCAGCTGAAATTCATGATTATGATCCCTAGTTACATCTCTCTTTAAGTCCTTATGTTTGGTTCCCTGGGAGTTTCAGCACATTTATATAGCAGCACCCAAGTTTTTATAATCTGTTAAGTATTACTATCTAGGATTAGCTACTGAAGAATCAAGAACCGGTAGTTGATGAACTTGAAAGACAATTATCCTATATAGTGTTTCTTGAGGACACTAATTCCTTGAGATTGAATGAGAGGAAAACATAATATCCACAAACAGAAATAAATTTTGGAATATTATATGCTTTAGCTTCCTCTTGGATAGTTACAAAAATATTAGCATATTAACGATTACAGAATGAAGAAACCTTTTTAGCTACATTTAAACTAGTCCTAGAGTTTGAATATATTTCCTCCAAATTCATGTTTAAGTTTAATCCTCAAAGTGATGAGGAAGTGGGGCCTTTGGAGGCAGTTAAGTCATGATGGCTGTGCACTCATGAATGAGATTAATATCCTAATAAAGGAAGCTTCTGAGAGCTTCCTGGCTCTTCCATTTCTTCTGCCATGTGACAACATGGCATTTGTCCATTTTGTCCCTTTGCTTTTCCTACCATGTGATTAAGTCATGCAAAATGACATCTATGAAACACGCCCTCATCAGACAATGAATATGTTGGTGCCATAATCTTGAACTTCCCAACTCCTGAACTTTCAGAAATACATTTCTATAATCATAAATTACTCAGTCTGTGATATTTGTTATAAGACCAGGAACAGACTAAAACAGCAAATGCTTTCCCCCATCCCTGACTACTTTCAGAATGTTTAAGAGTTGTCCATACAGTTTCTTATGGCAATTATGAGGCAGATATTTTTCAGGAAAGTGGCATGCATATATGTGAATTTTTTTAGAGGAGTTGAAAAACAAAACAAAACACTTGTTTGGCAATGTTCATTCCTCACAGAATCAGTGCTATTCATTTTGGAAAATATCTTAGTATCCTGCTTGTTGCCTTATTAGTTGTTTTTTAATCCAGATTAAAATGAGAGATTGCAATGAGAGACCAGATTGCAATGAGAGAAAAACTCATTGCAATCAGCTGTTGCCATGTACCTTTTGCATTTAGTGGTCAGGGTCTTCGGAATTGTATGAATCTGATATCAAATCCCAGTTGTATTGCTGACTAGCTGTGAAAAAAGATTTTAAACTTATTATTTTCAGTTTACTCATTTATTAAGTACCAATATTAATATTGAAACTAGAGAAATAGATTAAATGGCATACTTGTATAGTAATTGTTACATAGGAAAACTCTCAATAAATCAATGCTGTTATTATTACCATTAATATTCCCTAGATGTGAAGATTGCCTTCAGAGGAAACATACTGGAAAAAAAATGAGTTTTACAGAAGTTTTTCAGCAGAAGTTGATTGGTTTTACACACACACACACACATACATGCACACATATTTACACACATATAAATATGTATATTATATATATATATGCACACACATTTGTTTCTACTTAAAATGAATAAAGTACGTTAGTCATGTGTGCCCAATTTTCTGATACACTAAAAAATGGAAATATCTTGGCAGACACTATAGATAGGCTATGCAAATGTAAACTTCTCTTGCCTAGTTTTTTATTTGGAAAGTAAAATATCCATGTTTCTTGGTGTGGCCATGTGAATTTTGTGACATTGAAATGGATATCATAAGATAGGTTCCTAGGAAAGCCTTTAAAAAAGCACAAACTTGGCCTGCATGGCTTCGGCCTTTTGCCCCTTTGCCCTTTGCTGCTTCAGCCTTTCCTATTTTTCTTGGCTGCAATATGAACAATCATGTCTCAGGGTGCTACAGGCATCATGCTATCTTATATCATACCTCTTTCTAAGGAAATGCTATTAATGTCCCTACATGTGTATAACAAATCTTCAGCATCCATGTGTGGCTGCTCTTCTTATCCTGTCCTGGCTTGTACTCTTTCTTTTGTAGAAGTAAGTAAACATCTTGCCTGTGAAAACTGCTTTTAGTTGCACCCTGTATTCCTTATAGCTAAACCCTATCTACCTGAAACCTATATTGATACTTATGCCATATATTTAGTTTGGAGACCAGATTAAATTTAGAGTTCCATTAATTCCATAATAAATATTTTTGAGTGGCTAGTATGGGAAATGTGATATTTAAGCTACTGGTATAGTGTGGTAAACTGAAGATATGACCTGAAATGTTTGTAACTTGTATGATAATAAGTGGAGAGAGCTGAAAATTAGGTAAATAATTAGATAACCACAGATTTTGATCTGTTATACAAATACGATAAATATGGCAGAAAGGACTGTAAGCCAAGGAGTAGAGTAAGAGAAAGCAATTATAAGAAGATTGGCAACTAAATGTTATCTAACAAGTGATACTTAAAGACTGAGATACTTTAAACTATAAGACACAGTTTTGTAAAAATCTCGGAAATTGTGTTTTTTAAGTTAATGGTGCAATTTATCTAACGTGTAAATACAATGCTGGTTTGTTGAAGAAGCAGAAAAAAAAAGATTAATTTGAGTATGGGGAAAGAGAAGGAGATTGGAGAGAGGTTTAAGAACTAAGCATATGCCAGTTTATTTAGAGTTTATGTAACAAAGAAGAGATTTTTTGTGCATCAGCTTGTATTGTTGCATAATACTATACCCCAAACTTACTGGTATAAAATAGTAAACTTGTATTATGCTCACAGGTTCTGTGGGTCAGGAATTTAGAAACAGGCACAGTGGGCATGCCCCTTTTCTGCACCTCAATGATGAGGCCTCAGCTGGGAAGATTTACATGTCTGAAAGCAACTCAAATAGCTGAGGGCTAGGACAGCTGGGACTGGAGTGTCCACTTCCAAAATTGCTTTTTATGCCCATATCTGGCACTTGGCCTTGTGTATTTGAAGCTAGGAATGAATGGGATTGTCAACCAGAACTCCTATTCATGGTCTGTCCTCATGGTTTGGGTTTCTCCCAGCCTGGCAATACTGGGGCCCTCCTGAGATGGAGGATTCTGAAAAAAAGTGAGCAGAAGTCAGATTGTCGATTTAGGCCAGGTCTCAAAAGTTACACAGCATTGCTTTTTTTTGTATTCTCTTAGTCAAAGCAGTTAAAAGTCCTCCCAGATTCAAGGTCAGAGACCCCAGTCCCCACATCTCAATGAAATGACAGTTGAAGAACTCTTCAGAAGATATTTTATAACCATTACATTTTATCAAATGAAAAAAGGTGATTTTTTTATGTCATTTAATTTGTCCCACAATATTGACTTTTTACTCTTCTCCATGTCCTGATATTCATAATATTCCTCATTTTTCTCCATTAAACTCCATCTTTCAGGGACAATTCTAATACATTATTTTATACTAAATTGTAAACTAGAATTAATTTTTGAAGTATTGCCACTTGCAGGGGGATGTATATTTAATTTACGGAATTATAAATCTAGACAATATTGTACATTGTTAGGATTTTCTATCAGAATTATTTTAATTAATAAATGTTACCTTTAAATTTTTTTAAATCATCCTTTTTTAAGCATTTATTCAGTCGGGACTTTCAGTTCATGTACTTTCCTCTAAATTAAAATCAGATATCATTTGTAGAATTTTATGCAATGACAAAGATGGTTTTTTGGGAGATGATATTCATTACCAAATTTTCTGAAAATATGTAGTATTTGCATTATATCATGATTTCTTATGTTACAATAGGTTTTTAAAAAAATTTCAATAACATTAAAATTATTTCTAAATACATCTTAATTTAAAGTAGTTAATTTAAAAATATTTAGTCATTTACTTATAGAATTTAATTTAAATTACTGAGGTGTGTGCATGAGATCAAATAATTATTCTACATTTGCAGTATTTCACAGTGTTTTGTTCTATTTATAATTCGTGTTCCTTCTATGTGTGGAAAAAAAATAAGGCTTGTCATGTTCATAACAAAATGTTAAAACCTTTAAGAAAGAATGGAAACTACAACAGAATATTTCTAATTTCAGTTGTACTCCATGTCTGCCATTATACAGATTGTTTAGAGAATCTCCCAAATTACATTCCATATAAAAAGAAATTGAGTGTCAGTGTATCAAAACAGAACCATTTTAAACAGTCATGCAAGATGGAGAGAGGAGGTATAATAATGTGGGCCCTGAAATGTTACAGTATGATAGAGTCATAGCTTTATGATAGTTTTTTTTCACTTTAATTTCCAGGAATAATCATGAAGTTTAAGAAGAAAGAATACTATCAGAAAAGAGGCAATTTTTTTTATATTTAAAAAGTTCCCTTTTTCCAGTCTGTTCATTTTTATGCATCAACTCTCATTTTATGTTGACAATTTCATAATAACTATATTTACCTTTATTTTTTATCCATATGCATGTCATTTAAAAGTGAAAACTTCCACTCAATATGTAAAAAGAACTTATAGAACTTGCCTCCAAAGAGCTCTATTAGTCTGTCTTTCCTATTTCATCCAATGTTACGACTACAATTCCCATCTATCAAACACAGCAGAGTCAATTGGTAAGTCATTTATGTCTCTTTTTATACTATTTTTCATGAAGTTTCTCTATTTTCCAGTTCTATTATATGTCACCTCAAATATCCATACAACACATTATTTTAATCTCCTTCCCTCTAAGCATTTCTGTTCCACTTAATCTAACACAATGTTCTCAAAGATATGACAAACTGCAACTCTGTTAAAAAACCTTCAAAGACTTTCCACTGAACTGAACAGAATTAGAATAGATGATTATTTCAGCCATCTGTTGGTATACAACAAAATACCCCAATCACCTATTCTTGCTCCTCTTAAAGTCAATGTATTATTAAAACGTCCAACTTCCTTTTATGAAATATTTCACACATACCCAAACATGAAAAATAATTGATACAGCAACATAACCAGAAACAAGATTATAAGAAATTCTACAAGGGATAACTACAGGCTAAAATTGTTTAGCATCCTCTTGTATATTTCTCTATTTTTAAGTACAGGTCTGTGTATAGAATATTTTATACCGCATACGGTAGTGTTTGTATCTTCAAATTTAAATAAGATGTTATTGTTTTATCTGTATTATTTCAACACATGCTTTATAATCTCACTATGATATTTTTGAGAACCATTGCAGCTGATACTTGGGTATCTGTTTTTGTTTAATTTCTATATGGGATTTCATTATATATATAATATAAAGCTATCAATTTTCATATCAGGAAATATTGGCATTTTTATATTTACCATTGTAAATGTTAAAAACAAAGCTACAATAAATATTTATGGTTTTGTTGTTTATATATATTAGAATTTTCATAGGATAGACATAGAGCAGGGAAATTTTACAACTTTGGGCACTTTCATCTTTACATTGTCAAGTAGCTTTCCAAAGTCGTTGTATGAATTTATCTTCCCACTATATAATTGTTAGAGTTCCTGTTTTCTAATAGCCTCATCAAAGAGGAAAATTTCTCAAGTATTAAGCAGTAAAGTAAAAAAAAAAGTCATCATTCTACAAATTCAATTTTACTAAATAAAATATATTTTATATTTTCTTTAAAAGTGATACAAGATATCTTTCACATTTGAAGTTAATGTGATGTTAGAATACAATTTACAATTTTTCTATATGTTAATCAAATGCATCACTGCTATTTTATGAATACTTATTCATTTTTCTGGGTGATATGACAATTCATATGTAAAATATCGAACGTCTTCCATGAATTTTTGAATTTCCTGCTATAGTCCAGTGAACAAATTGTTCATCTCTGAGTCAATGCCACACTATCATAATGACTATAATTCATAATCAATTTTTATTGAATATCTGCTCAGTGCCAGTATATGAGTTTGCTGGATCTGTTATAACAAATTACCACAAACGTAAATGTTTAAAGCAACAGAAATATATTCTCTTACAGTTCTGTAGGGCAGAAATCTGAAATCAAGGTATAGGTAGGCCCACTTTCCTTCTCAAGTGTTTATGGGTGGATCCTACTTTACCTCTTTCAGCTGCTGGTGGCTCAAGACTTTCTTTGGTTTGTAGCTGCATAACTCCAAGCTCTGTTTCCATCCTCAAATAGCCTTCTATTTTCTGTATCTTCTCCTCTTCTGTCTTTCATAAGAACACTTATTGGATTTAGGGTGCACTAGGATCATCCAGTATGATGTCATCTCAAGATCCTTATTAATATATACAAAAAAAATAGGTCACATCTACAGTTTCTGTGGGCTAGCATATGGAAAGATATGTGCATATTTATCATATTTTGGGAGGCACCATTGAATCTACTAGAGACAAACATCTACATTTAGGATATTAAAGAAAAAAATCCTTGCCTTTGTAAAGATTACAGTCAGATATAGGATGACACAAAAGAAATAAAATATAGACAGGTGTTGAAAAGTTATATATTTTGTGAAGAAAATAAAGTAAGGCAGGATACACAGTAATAGTGGCAGATTACAATTTTAATTAATGTATTCAGTAAGTAACATTGTAAAAATAGCATTGAAATAAACACATCAAAAGGCTGAGGGAAGAAAAAGAATACAGTTTTTCTCTACATCCCAAATTACTTCTGATTGAATGTTTTTACTGGGATCTGTTTCTGGGAGAGACTAAGAGAGTGACTAACTTTGGATAGATTCTGAAGGTAGAGCAAGCAGCAAGACTGGCTGAAAGGTTGGATGTGCAATTCTTGACAAAGAAAATAAGTAGGATTGACTCTAAGATTTTTGCTCTGAGACAAATGGTCGTCGGTGAGAATGTGCATTTCAAAGTTGAGATGTTTATTAGCTTCTCAAAAGAAGACAGCATAAGAAGTTGGATGTAAGAGCCTGGCATTTAGAAGAGAAGTAAGAGGTAGAGGTACAAATTTGTAAGTTCTTAGCATAAACAATATTGTAAACCATGGCTCTGTGACAACTCATCAAGGGAGTGGGGGTGGACACAGAAGTGTTCCAAAGACTAAGAAATAGCATACAAAGACATAAGAAGAAAGCCAAGAGGACGTGTTCTGGAAGCCAAAGAAAAAAACTGTTTTTTGTTTGTTTGTTTGTTTATGTGTTTTTGTTTGTTTGTTTTTTAATTAAAGAAAAAGAGACTACTGATAGATCAATAAAATGAGAATAAAAAATTAACCTTTATATTTTGGAACATGAAAATAATTAGTGATTTGAAAGAAACATTTAATTGAAATGGTCAATACTTTTCTAGTATTTTAATTGTAACTCATGCCTCACTTTGTTACCCAGGTTGGACTGGACTCCTGACCTCACATTTTTAAATAATTAATGCTTATTTAGATTTACCCTTACATTTAACAGGTTTACAGTTGCCACTTGCTTCTCACACTTGTCTTTTTTAGTGTTTTCTTTTTTCTTTCTTTGTTACTTTAAAAACAGTTGTTCAATGAATCCATGAGTGTGCTTTCTTAAAATTTTGTAGACCCAAAAAGTCTCAGCGCTGCGTATAGTATTCTATCTTGCACTGTATATTTTGCATTTGGAACTTGGTATGCCATTGCATTATTTTATTAGTTTTTCAGTGAACTAGCTTCTTTTTAAAATATTCACCAAATCAGTGTTCTTTCTAGTTTGGATTTATTTTTATCAATTCTGTTCAGAAATTGTCCAATTCCTGAATGTGAAAATTTTTTTTCTTTAATGACTTATAGAAAATTTCCAGTTATTACCTCTAGATATTGCCTCAATACCATCTTAAATGCACCCAAATTATCTAATATAATAATATTTTTGTCTGTTTTGCTCTATATTGATAACTTTATTTCTCTGTGATATATATTTATTATATTAATTTTAATCATCCATATCTCATAGGTTTTTAAATTCAATTACTATATTTTTATTTTTGGATATCCTTTGCCAAATATGCTCTTCATTTCTTTTTAAATGTCTTTAGTGTTTATATATGTTCATTACATATTATGAATTTTATAATTTTTTTCAAATTATTCATCTATTTTTACACATACTTTTAATTCTGCTGTTTTACATCTGCTGACTCTTATTGCTGGTATTTTTTTTTTTTTTTTGAGACAGAGTCTCACTTTGTTGCCCAAGCTGGGTTGCAATGGTGCAATATCAGCTCGCTGCAACTTCCACCTCCCAGGTTCAAGCAATTCTCCTATTTCAGCCTCCCAAATATCTAGGATTATAGGCGCCTGCCACCATGCCTGGCTAATTTTTTGTATTTTTAGTAGAGACGGGGTTTTGCCATGTTGGCCTGGCTGGTCTTGAACTCCTGACCTCAGGTGATCCACCCGCCTCAGCCTCCGAAATTGTTGGGATTACGGGTGTGAGTCACCGCGCCTGGCATGTATATTATTTTTCATTGTGTATTTTGTAATTTTTGTTTGTGAATTTATTTTTAATATAGTTTTCAATTTAACTTGTTAGTTTCTGTAGTGGCAAATCCTTGTGTTTGCAGTATTGGATTATTTCTCCATAAGAGTTTCACATTTCTTCTGCTAGGAAATCCATGGGGAATATTGGAATTGGGCTAGTTTTTATTTTATTTCTAATGTTTAAAGTTTCTGAAAAATATTGGTGTTATAAAATTCTACTTCAATCCTGAGTAAAGAATAAAGTGCTAGTGACAAATTCCCAGTTGTGTTTTCCTTTCTTAATATTTGAGAGCCACAGCAAATGTTGCATACCCTTTGATGTTAAGTAGAAACTTTTGTCTAGACATTGACTTCAGGCTTTAAAATACGTAGTATCTCCCCCAGATTAAAGGTAACTAGTCCCTGATTTCTATTAAAATATAATTTTTAGAAGCTTAAAATCATAGCTCTCAGACAAATATAAAATGAATAGGTTTTAAAGATATTAACTTGAATTAATAAATAACAAATAGATGTTTTAAATGACACAAAGGGAATCTGAGAAACTGGGACATTCAGAAGCAGTTTAGCAAAATAACATTAAGATTGCTTGGTTAAATAAATAAATATAGATTGATATATAACAGTGTCATAAATCTGTGAGGTTATCTGTTCTACTAAGGAGATATATTTGTATCTTTACAGGAAAAAAAAATTCATGGTGCAAAATCCCTTTACTAAATCTGGTACCCTTAATTATTATTGTGTAGCACTTAAGTATAGGAACTTGAATATAGCCAATATATTCCTAAAGATCTCCTAAATTACTCTCCAAACAAAATGCTTTTTGTACATAATTTTTCTATTCCCATTAATTATCTTTCACAGTTTTATTTTGTTTTGATTTTTTCTTGTGTTCCTTCCCCCTCCCCTTGGCATTCAGTTAATTCTTCTATTTTCTTTCCCAAACAGGCACATTATCATTAAATGTAATGGTTGGCTGAATCATAACCACATTTAAATATTGCTCTGTTTTGCTATTTGTTTTTCTTCCTTCTTTCCTTTCTTCATTCTTGCTTTTCTTGGCAAGCTTATGAAGTTTTATTTGTGTAATTGCTACACAAAGAAACTTCATTGTGTTTGTATTTGCCCTTCAATTGGATCATAAATGCCTTGGTGGCAATGAATATACATAGCTATTTCTGCATCCTAAGTAGCATATATGTAGGTTTTGAATACAGGATTGATAAATGTTTGTCTTGTGAAATTATAATAATTACTGATGTCTACATATTGTTTCCAGCTTGCTTCTCTGTTGTTTCCTCTTTAGACATGCTAGATAACCACTTCAATATGATTCTTCTTATGTAAAACCTCATATATTCTCAAAATTATTATGTATGCATTCAACTAACTGTACATCTATAGTACAGTAAAAAATGAGATTGTAGTAAGTGAAAATGCATTTATAAGTATAGGCAAATTTTTAGGCAAGACACCTCATAAAGATCACTTTAGAAATTAGATCAAGTAAAAATAAATCACAAAAAGAAACATGAATTAGTCATCTTAAACATTGTTTTAGGCAGTAAAACAACATTGAAAAAAGAGGATCTTGTAAAGCCTGATACTTGATTCCTATAGGATAACTAAATCAAATCAGATGTTTTAGAGGTAATGGTCACCTGATTGTTTTCTCTTGAGTTTTTTCATATAATAGGTGCAGTGGTTCTTGCAATGAGGAATTTTTTTATGGAAATGTGAAATAAAGTACAGAAATTCCTAATGAAAACCTGTCTTTTAAGTGGATCTCTAAATTCTAAGAAAGTGCTTATATTATCTTAGTTATTTAGCTATTAGCCTATCAATCATTAGGAAAGTAAGAGCAATTTACAAAGCATCTACCACCGTGCTAGTACTTGCTCACATGTTCTTGTCCACCTAAGGGAATATTCAAAGCGTCTTAATAGTTGCTACTAATTCACATAATTTAATTAATAGAATAGCAAATACATTCTCATCTTATTTCACATTTTTAACATACACAAGATATAGCTATTTTATATTGATTAGGTTTAGTAAAAATAACACTGATAAAAGTCAACTGTTAGCATGTACAGTTTTAGGCTATGTATTTTTCAAAATAACAAAATATAACTTTTTTAGACTCAACTTGAAATTTTGTAAAAAATAAAGTTTCAGAAATAGTAAACTATCACAGAACAAGAAGCATAATAGAAAGTAGAAATTGTTTTACTATAAAAAATACTATAAATAAAAGGGCTAAATGTTTGTTAATATTCATATACTGATACCAAATATTAGATGCCTTGAGTCACAAAATTAAATTGTCCCTAAATATTACATTTATTATTTAAAATGTTAATGTTGCTTACAAACCTCAACAGATATTTTTGCCAACTTATAGATGGGAGAATTTAAAAAGATGCTGATGTTTTTAAAAATAGCTTTTAGAAAAACAACAGAGTGATTTTATGTCTGGAAGTGAAGACCCTTGGAGGAATTTTTCTCATGGACTGTCAAAATATATATCCAAACCATAAGTGGATGTCTGAATAATAATTCATTTACTTTTATTTGATTTGTCAGGTTTTATTTTTCAAAACAAAAGTCAGAATAAGTGATGTCTTTTAGTTGGACTTGTTTCTATTGTTTATTAACATATCCAAGGAACATGTAGAGAGAATTGGCAGAATATAATCATATTATCAAATAATTATTAGTTTAGTCAGTTTCATAAACCTAGATAATCAAAAGAAAATACATAATAATATAATTATGTCATAATTTTTATCAAAATTTTAAAATTAATGAATTAAATCCAGCTACCAAAGATAAGGGTTTGTGAAAAGTAGATACAATACTAAAGTGGAGGTTGTAATGAAAACTCAGAATGGGCTATAGTATTAAAAAAATAATAAAGACCTCCAGTATTTTTTTTTCTCAAAATGGCAGATTAGAATCATTGTTAGCATGCCTCTCCTATTTGGAAAGACAGAATTGTGTGTGGAGATTCACATTGTAAATTTTTTCCAAGAAGCAACACAGAAAATTAACAGGAAAACTGAAAGAAAGCACAGACTTTTTGAAAGAATTGTCAGGTTGCTGTCCACATCATGAGCCAGGAGGAAAACTATGAGTCCCTAGAATGTCAGATAGGGATAAACTGCCTCTAGGACATACACTCCTACTGGGGAACCAAGCAATCCAGGCCACAGGGAAAGGCCTTAATCCCACCCAGCACTGGAGCTGATTTAGTGAGCAGTGGGGCATATATGAGAAGTAGCAGCATGGGGACGGGCTTAGTGTGCATGCCCAGCAGGACAGAGGAAAGCCATCCCTGATCCTACCTCACAGGGGACCTCACAGAAGTCAGCCAGGTAACTCAGGCAGTGGTCACAGGTTGAGAGGAGCTCTCAACTGAGATTCGTGATATAATCTTGAGTGGAGAAAAACCCCCTTGGTCAGAACCATGGGGCAGATGGGAAATGTGCTGCAGCCATAGGTGCAAGAGCTGGGTGCCCCTGCTTCATGGGCTGACTAGGAGAGGCGTGACCTGGAAGCCATGGTTGCAGTCTCTTCTGGGAAGTCTTATGGCCTTGGGCAGTGTTGAGTTCTGAGTGTTGACTACTTGGAACCAAGCTGCTGTGAGTGGGAGGCTGCAGGTGCAAGTCTTGCTTTGCCAAGTGTGTGGGAGCTGAGTGGGGCTAACTGCTGCCTGCTGCTCCCTATTCCTCATACAGATGCTTCTCTGCAGCAGAGGCAGCTGTGGTACTCCCTGCAACATTACTCCTACAGCCAGAGGACCACTATCTGATCCCCACTTGGGACACTGCTTTTGCCCACATATGGCAGACAAAAGAGAGCCAGAATGTGAACTTGCCTGATTCAGCCCCCAGCTGGCTTTGCCCCTCCATCTGCCCTGGTAGCTTAACACAAAGAATAGAAAATTTTGAGAGCTCAATGGCCCTGCCCATTGCCTGAGTCATCAGATTACCTCCCCTGGGTAACATAAGGCAAGCACAAATCCCACTGCTACCAGCTGGTGCTCTTTTTCAAGTGCCACCTTGTGGCTGGAGGCCTACTGACACAATCCATTACAGCATCTGCAGGCACACTAACAGTGCACAGGAAAGAGAAAACTTGTGTGTGACCTAAGCTATCACCTTTGCCTATATAACCTTGGCTAACTAGGTGGTCCTGAGTCTGTCCATGTGACCAGTTCATTACTACTACAGGTGGCATTACAGAAAAACCAATGCACCAAGACCACTTATAATCAAGAAATCTCACAGAGTCTATGTCATTCTCCTGTCACCCTCATGAGAGCTGTTGTTGCTACTCACTACAGAGTCTTGAGAACAGGTCACATCACTGGACCCCTTGTAGACATTCCCCAGCACCAACCTGGAGTGTGGCAGTCCCACTAGGTGGCTAGAGCCAGAGAAGTAGCAGCATTCATACTAGTCTGGCCCTCAGGGACTCCTACTCTTAGGATAAGGGGGAGTGCACATCAGTGGCACACCCCATGGAAAAAAGAATCTAGATGGCAGGCCTTGAGTCCAGAAGTTCCCACCTGTGGAAAGTTTCTTTCAGTAGAGGCACAGGTACAGTGCTGGACTTGGGAAAATCTGCAGAACGGTCTTGAAGAAAAAGACTTTCCCCCCTCATTCACCACTGAAGACACAGCTGGTACTTCTCTTATGGGAATTTAGCATGAGTGGACCTGTAGATAGCCTTTCTGGAACACTTCAAGTTAACTGCGTCCCCAGAGGAGGAGTCCCCTCCAGATTCAGATTTGCATAAGGCATAGAATCACAATCTCTCTCTACTTGGAACGTCAGAATTCCTGCAAATAAAAAGGGCCTGCTAATCTGAATAGCTAGAACTGTATTTAGGAGTGTGACCTGCTTTCCGGGGGGCCTGGCAAGGGAGCTGAAGTGGCTCCCTCCCTTCCCCATGAAAAGACCTCAGTGCATTTCACTAAGAGCTCCCACAGATGCCTCGGTCAAGGCTTGGACTTCTTCCCACCTTTGGGTATTGCATTTACCAATCTGCTGGTTTTCACTCAGGGACATCTCCCCTACTGGCCTGAAATCTGAATTATTCAACCAGGTAAAGAAAACACTGGGAGAAAAAAAAAGGCAAAAAAGTGCACACCACTTGGGAACTAGATAAGCTTCATGAGACTTCTGCCATTGCTACCCCACAGGAAACAGTGAACCTGCACACACACACACTGAGCATAATGTTACCACAACTAGCATCTGAGAAAGCCAACATACAAAGATTTTAAATAACCAGGGAACTTATACAGTCTTCATCCCTGAAAGCACCCAGAGCTGAATTAGTTTACAATAAACTATAAACATTAAAGTCACATCCTCAAAGTGAAAAAAAAAGTGAAAAATCACAGTCAAATCAAAAAATAAACTCAAAAATAATTAGAAGATATAGTCTCAAAAGTAATTAGAAGATATACTCTACCCAAATGAGAAGAAACCAGAAAAGTAATTCTGGCAATAGGACAAAATAGGGTTCTATAACACCTCAAAAAGAACACACCAAGTCCCCAGCAATGGATCCCAACCAAGAAGAAATCTTTGAAATGTCAGAAAAAGAATTCAAAGAAATAAGCAAAGTCTCTTAGAAATAGGTGATTATGTAAAATGGCCAAATATAGCAATTGCTGTTCCTGAGGGAGAAGAAACAGCAAAACCTTTTGAATACTTATTTGAGGGCATAATTGAAGAAAACTTTGCTAGCCTTGCTAGATATTTAGATGTCCAAATACAAGAAACTCAATGAGTTCTAGGGAGGTTCACTGCAAAACTGACATTACAAAGCCATATAGTAATCAGGCTATCTAAAGTCGACATGAAGAAATGAATTCTAAGAACAGTGAGACAAAAGCATCAAGTAACCTATAAAGGAAAACCTATTAGACTAACAGCAGACTTCTCAGCAGAAATCTTACAGGCCAGAAGTTCACTCTATCTTTAGGCTTATCTTTAATATCCTTAGACAAAATAACTATTAATCAAAAATTTTGTATCCAGCAAAACTGAGTCTCATAAATGAAAGAGAAATAATGTCTTCCCCAGGCAAGCAAATGCTGAGGGAATCTGTCCCTATCAGACCAGTCCTACAAGAAATGCTAAATCTTGAAACAAAAGGTTGAGCTGCATCAGAATAGCTGTCTTGAAAGTATAAAACTTATAGGGCCTATAAAGCAATAACAAAGTGAAAAAAAAACCTAAAATTTCTAGGTAACAACATACTGACTGGAACTCCACTTCACGTCTCATAATTGACATTGACTGTAAATGGTCTATATACTCCACTTAAAAGATACAGAACGGCAGAGTTGATTTAAAAAAAAATCACAAACCAAATATCTTCTGTCTTCAAGAAACTCACCTAACATACAAAGATTCTCATGGACTCAAGGTAAGGGGGTGGAGAAAGATATTCAATGCAAATGGAAACCAAAAGCAAGCAGGTGTAGTTATATCAGATAAAGTAGACTTTAAAGCAACAATATTAAAAAAAAAAAAGAAAGTCATTACATAATAATTAAATAATTAATTCAACAAAATATAATAATTCTACATAAGTATGCACATAACACTGGAGCTCCTACATTTATAAAACAATTACTACTAGACCTAAGAAAAGGAATAGACAGCAACACAATAATAATGAGGAACTCTAACACTCCACTGACAGCACTAGACAGATCACTGAAGCAGGAAGTCAACAACAACAATAAAAAAACACTGGACTTACGTTGCAGTCCAGAGGAAATGGACCTAACAGATGTTTACAGAACATTGTACCCAAAAACTGCAGAATTCACATTCTTCTCATCAACACATAGAACAGCCTCCAAGACAGACCATAGGATAGGCCACAAAAACAAATCTCAATAAATTTTAAAAAGTCAAAATTATATAAAGTATCTTCTCAGGTCACAGTGAAATAAAACTAGAAATGAGCTCCAAAAGGAACCCTTAAAACTATATAATTACCTGGAAATTGAACAATCTGCTTCTTAATGATTATTGGGTTAACAATGAAATGAAGAAATAAATTTAAAAATTCTTTAAATGGATGATTATAGTGACACAAGTTATCAAAACCTCTGGGACATAGCAAAAGCAATGCTAAAAGGAAAGTTTCTAGCACTGAACACCTACATAAAAAAGTCTGAAAGATTACAAATTCACAACATAATGTCATACCTCAAGAAACTATAGAAACAACAAATCAAACTTAAAGCCAGGAGAAGAAAAGAAAGATTAAAGCACAACTAAATGAAATTGAAATAAAAATACAAAAGTTTAATGAAACAAAATTTGGTTATTTGAAAATAGAAATAAAATAGATCATTAGTTAGAACAATTAAGATTGTTAGAACAATTAACAATTGTTCTAACAATTAGTTAGAACATTAGAACAATTAAGAAGATAGAAGTTTAAATTAGCTCAATTAGAAATGAAAATGGAAACATTTTAACCAATATCACAGAAATATAAAAGATCATTTGAGACTACTATGTAACCTCTATGCACATAAAAATAAAAGTAAAGAAAATAGATAGATAGATTCCAGGAAACATACAACCCTACTAGCTTAAACCAGGAAGAAACAGGTATCCTTACAGACCAATAACAAGCAGTGAGATTGTATAAGTAAGAAAAAAAAAAATGCTGACTAAAAAGCCCAGACAGATAACAGCCAAATTCTACCAGACATTCAAAGAAGAACTGGTACCAAGCCTACTGAAACTCCTCTAAAAGACTGAGAAAAAGGGAATCCTCCTTAACTCATTCTATGAAGCCAGTATCACCCTGATACCAAAACCAGAAAAAGGCATATCATAAAAAAAGAAAACTACAAATGAACATCTCTGATAAAGACATACACAAAAATTCTTAACAGATACTGGCAAATCAAATCCAAAAGCATATCAAAAAGACAATTCACTATAATCAAGTGAGTCTCATCCCAGGGATGCAAGGATGACTCAACATACACAAAGTAATAAATGTGATGTATTTCATAAACAGAATTAAAAACCAAATACATATGATCATCTCAATAGATGCATAAAAACATTCAGTAAAATCCAGCATTGCTTTATGATAAAAACCCTAAACAAACTAGACATAGAATAAACATATCTCAAAATAATAAAAGCTATATATGACAAACCCATGGCCAACATCATATTGAATGGGGAAAAGTTGAAAGTATTCCCACTGAGGGCTAGAACAAGTTAAGGATGCCCATTTTCACCACTTCTACTTAACATAGTACTGGAAGTCCTACCCAGAGCAATCAAGAAAGAGGAAGAAATAAAGGGCATCCAAACTGGAAAAGAGGAAGTCAAATTATCTCTGTTTGCTGATGATATAAGCATATACTTAGATAAGCCTAAGAATTCCACCAAAAGACTCTTCTATTTGATGAATGAATTCATAAAATCTTAGGTTACAAAATGAATGTACACAAATTAGTACTACTGCATAGCACCAACAATGATCAAGCTGAGAATCAAATCAAGAACTCAATTTCTTTTACAATAGCAGCAGAAAAAAAATTGAAATACACTTAACCAAATAAGTGAAAGATCTCCATAAGGAGAGCTACAAAAACTGCTGAAATAAATTAGAGATGATATAAACAAATGGAAATACATCCCATGCTCATGGATAGGAAGAATCATATTTGTGAAAATGACCTTACTGCTAAAAGCAATCTACAGATTCAATGCAATTCCTATCAAAATACTGACATCATTTTTCATAGAATTAGAGAAAGCAATTCTAAATTCTTATGAAACCAGAAATGAGCTTGAATTACAAAAGCAACTCTAAGCAAAAAGAACAAATCTGGAGGCACAGTGTTAAGAGACTTCAAGTTATAATACAAGGTTTTAGTAATCAAAACAGCATGCATGGTACTGGTATAAAGGTAGATAAATAAACAAAAGGAAAGGAATAGAGAAACCAGAAATAAAGCCAAATGTATACAACCAACTGAACTTCCACAAAGCATTCAAAAACATAAATAGGAAAGGACACCCTATTCAATAAATGATGCAGGGAAAACAGGATAGCCACATGTAGAAGAATGAAACTGGATCACTCTTTCTCACCATCCACAAAAATTAGAAGATGGATCAGACTTAAATATAAAACCCAAAACCATAAAAATTCTAGAAAAAAAACTAAGAAAAACACATCTGGACATTTACCTAAGCCAAAACTTTATGACTAAGACTCCAAAAGTAAATGCAACAAAAACAAAAATAAATAAAAAGGACATAATTAAACTAAAAACCTTCACAGCAAAAGAAATAATCATCACAGTAAACAGATAACTCAGAGAATAGAAGAAAATATTTACAAAGTATGCATCTAGCAAATAATTAATATCTAGAATTAACAAGGAAAACAAATCAGCAAGAAAAAATAATCCCATCAGAAAGTGAAAAAAAAGACATGAATAGACATTTCTTAAAAGAAGATATACAAATGACCAACAAACATATAAAAAATTCTCAACATCACCAATCATCAAAGAAATGCAAATTAAAACCACAGTGAGATACCATCTTTTCCCAGCATAATAGGTATTATTAAAAAGTCAAAAGAAAAAAACCAGATTTTGGCATGAATGTGGTGAAAAGGGCATGCTTATACATGGCTGGTGGGAATGTAAATTAGTACATCCTTTATGTAAAGCATTATGGAGATTTTTGAAATAACTAAAAGCAGATCTAGCATTCAGTCCATCAATCCCACTACTGGTTATCTACTCAAATTAAAAAAAGTCATTGTATCAAAAATACACCTGCATGTATATGTTTATTGCAGTACAATTCACAATTACAAAGATACAGAACCAACCTAAGTGCTCCTCAACCAATGAGTGGATAAAGAAATGTGGTAAACATACACCATGACATACTACTCAGCCCTAAAAAGAATGAAATAATGTCATTTGCAGCAACTCCAACTGGAGCTGCAGGCCATTATTCTAAGTGAAGTAACTCAGGAATGGAAAACCAAATATCATATATTCTCACTTTTAAGTGGTAGCTAAGCCATGGATATGCATACAGAGTGGTATAATGGACACTGGAGACCACTAAGGGGTATAGTAGGAGGTGGGTTAGGGATAAAACACTACATATTGGGTACAATGTGCACTACTTGGGTGACATGGGCACCAAAATCTCAGACTTTACCACTCTGTAACCAAAAACCACTTGTTCCCCAAAAGCTATTGTGTTATATATGTATATTACATATGTCTAAGTATAGCCATAGATATCCAGGATATTTTTTTTAATCCTTAAAAAACCATATGATTTAAGAGAACTTAAAGTTATTAAAAATAAACTATTATTTTAATTCTCCATCTCCCCTGGTAGTATGCTATGCAAATAATAATGAGGAGATATTAAAGGTCCCTGGGTTTCTCATGGATTCTCTCAAAGCACTAGCTTCTTGAGACTCTTCACACACTGAGAGAATTAGATCTGCAGCCCTTTGTCCAGTTAATTTCTCTGATTTGAAACAATAGGAAAACTTCTTTTACTCCCCTAAGAGGGTCAAATTTTTAAAATCCTTAGATTACTAGGTTCCTAGGTTAAGTCCTAGGGTAAGAGGAAGACTAGGTTTTGGTATTCATACGTCAAAAGATATGATGTTCCAGAATTTGGAGACAGCTATAGGTCATAAAAACTTGGAGACACAGGGTTATTTGGCTCCAGGAGAGATTTTACAACATTCCAAAAGTTTGGAATAAAGAAGATATACTCTTAGAAGGACAGAAAAACAGCCGTTTCCATCCTATTATAAGTATAAAAACAAAGACAAGGAAAAAAACATTGTTCTTAATTTCTTGCTTTCAGAGAGTCTGGCCTCTCATTAGGATGATCTGGATCTCTTTATACTGTCCAAAGATAAGAACTGGGAAAAGGAGCAGCCAATACACATTATTAAGAAATCTGTTTCTGACTGAGAACACTGTGTGGACATTTAAAATAAAATCAACAAACTTGAGCCCAGGAGTTTGAGGCTGCCATGAGCTATGATGGCATCACTACACTCTAATGTGGGCAACTAAGTGAGAACCAGTTTCTAAATAAATAAAGAAATAAATACATAAATAGTAAAATGAATAAGATGAGTCTTAAAAGCCCAAAAACAGATTCTGAAATTTTGTTGAATATGTGAATGGATGAATAAATATGAAATGTAGATGGAGACATTAGGAAGAAGTTAGCTTCCACTGAAAAATATACACAAATCAAATTCCAAATAATTAAATATATAGACTATAGCTTGTTTACAACAATAAAAAATAATGTTCTCTGTCAGAGAAAATTAAGAAAAGCAATTTAAACTCAACTGTTATAGAAAGAAAGATTACTATCTATTTAGCAGTGCTTAAAAAGGAGGTCATAGAGAATGAATTCCATTATAAACCTGACATGAACAGCAATGCAAAAAATTTGGACTTAAGGTAAAATATTATTTGATGGTGTGAATAAATAATGAAATATATGTTCATAAGATAAATTGTTGAAATAATTTGAAATCATTTTTGAATAATTATTGAAATAATTAAATAAATTGTTCATGAAAAATTACTCGTCTTGAGGAAGACAATCCTCATTTTACTACAATTTCATTATTTTATATTGGCAAGAGAAGAAATATTTTGAAAAACATTAATAAAGTTTACTTAAACAGGAGTATGATCCTCTTTCAGATGCAAAATAGAAGATAGGGGATGGAGCAAGTCTACCTTCCTTAAAAAGGTAGCTGAAGTCACCAGGAATTGCTTGTGTCATGCTACAGACCTATTCTGAAGAATAATAAATGAAACAGACTTATGAACTCATCAGATATATTTACACTAAGCATACTGATTAGAAAGTTCTCCTCATGTAATTTCTTCTTCCTGAATGATCTCAAAAAATATAATTTCAGGTCTAGATAATTGAAATAAAAGTGCATCCCTGAAACAAATTATTTAGCTCTTACTTTTTATAAATACTCTAATTGCTAAACTTATCAGGATCATGACCTACTTTGTATAGACAAATTAAATTCTAATTCTCCAGATCACAATATATAGGCTTTAAGTCACCATAATTTTTCCCATTTGCCTCATTTCTGCCTTTCTTTGAGGTCTCTACCTTTTGTAACTAGTTTTTAATTTGTAAAATATTTACTTAATATTAGCTGATTTATAATGAATTAGTTTAGACTAGAATGGCATTTGAATACTTGTTGAAAATAATATCACTTGTAGACCTAGAATACTTTGGTAGCTACTTCATTTTCTCTGTCTCTTTCTGAAAAGTTAGCCAGCTTGCTTTAGGCAGACAGTAAGGGAAGGATCCCCCAGAGAACCTCCTACCTGCTCCACAAGTGCTTATACCAGATGTTTTGTGCAGATAAGGGTACTTGCTCTGGGGGCTTGCCTAAACATGCCTGCAGTGGAAAATTTTGTTTCTTAACACGTGGGCAGTAAGAAAAATAAATCAATATGGAATGTCTCAGACTAAGTGTCTGCATGCACTCTGGAAGGATGCAGTGGAGCCTACAGAAATTCATGCCTTATACAAATAGGGAACTCAGCCCCATCAGCTTATATAAAAATGCCTTTGTATTCACCTGTGAAGAGGGCAACCGGGAACCTACTTTCAGGACTCCTCTCTTTGCTGAGAGCTTTCCTTTAACTTAATAAATTCTATACAATTCAGAACAATGTGCTCTCCCTCCATTTTTAGAGACATGTCCCTTACCCCAACCTCCAATGGCCACAGGTACACATGTGAGACAAATGGAAGAGTGGCAACTCCCAACCTCCCTCCCATCCCGGCTGAGGCACATAGCCCAAGGGCCCCACTTGGCTAGGTGGCCAGCATTTCCTGCTCACTCTTCCCTCTCCCCACGCACCCACAGTGTCTTTCCTCCCCTGGCTGAGCCAGAAAGGAGGAGACAGCAATTAAAATGCTCTCTCCCTATTGGAGGAACTCATTTGTATAAGAATAAAAGGTTTCTCCTCCAGGCATCTTCCCCACCCTGCACTTAAGCTGTTTTATTTTATTTTATTTTTCTTTTCTCCACTTTGTAAGGAGTTAACTTTTATGAGAGGTTTTTTGTTTGTTTTTGTTTTTTTTTTTTTTCTTATTAGGCCAGGACCCCAATTCCCAAGATAGCCTTTTCTCTTGCTTGTTTAAGGAAGACCCAGCTCCAAAGCTTTAGGTTAGCATGACTAATTGCTGCCGATTAGGCTCCCTTCCATCTCGTGGATAGAGGTCATTCTAGTATCCATGGCATGCATGAAATCTAGAGAACTCAAAGGTTATCAACAACAGTGGGACAAGCAGCGCATGGGTAATGGTGGATAACTCGCACCCTGTAAGCCCCCTGTTAACATAGGTGAAAGCTGCATTGGCACCCATGGGTGGTAACCTGCCAAGATCACCAGGACTCAGGGATATAAGAACAGAAGAAAGAAAGAGGACACTTTTCTCCTCTCCCTCATATACCTCAGGTATTTACTAGGAAAAAGAAGAAACTAGGGATGCCTTGCTCCCCTCTTCTTAGGTGAGTAACCAATCATCTGCAGCCCATATTTCTCTTGATTGCCTCCTGAATCACTAGGACTCTTCTGAAAAAACACCTCCTTTCTCCTTTTTCCTCCTCTGTCCTCTCTTTGTGAGTGGGTCATTGTGTCGCTGTACCACAGGACACTCCCTTTGTATGCATCCCTTAAACTGGGAAAAGTTAATTTCCCCAAACCTTAAACTTCTTGGCTCAAAACTGAGCATGAAAAAGGGCAACTCAGAAGCCTGGTATGCCAGCAAAAGGGTAAAAGTTCTTACCAGGGCCGGGTGCAGTGGCTCATGCCTGTAATCCCAGCACTTTGGGAGGCCAAGGCAGGCGGATCACGAGGTCGGGAGATGGAGACCATCCTGGCTGACACGGTGAAACCCCATCTCTACTAAAAATAACAATGACAACAACAACAAAAAATTATCTGGGTGTGGTAGCAGGCACCTGTAGTCCCAGCTACTCCGGAGGCTGAGGCAGGAGAATGGCTTGAACCTGGGAGATGGAGCTTGCAGTGAGCCGAGATCACACCACTGTACTCCAGCCTGGGGACAGAGGGACACTCTGTCTCAAAAAAAAAAAAAAAAAGTTCTTACCAGTCAGACTTCTGGCCTCCCTCTCCCTGTGCAAACCAGTTGAATAAATGACAAAGTCTCTGTTTAAATCACTGTTTATATCCTCTCTGAAGTTCTGATGAATAGAAAAAAAGGATTTATGAGGCTAGTCTTAAGCTGTAGCCAATGTAGTGTGCTTTGTGTGTCTTTCTGTATAGTTCTGTCATAAAGAGGGGTACCTTAGGATAGAATGCAGGCCTAGGACCCCAAAAGTTTGCTGATCAAGCCAGCCTGGCAAACTGGTCAGTAACAAACCTTGCTGCAGTTCTTCATCTTGTTTTATGTCCTTAGGAGCTTGACCTTGTAACCACTTGATAATACTTTCTTTTGGCCTCTGCCATTTTACAGTGGTGGCCTGGGTTTAATCCTGGCTTAGGGAATGAGTATATTTTGGCTAATATCTGTGTGGCTTTTACCATTTGCTGATTCTCTTCCCCTCTATAAACAACTTCTAGCTTCCTTACTTAAATCTTCCTTTGTCTGAACCAACTTTAAAGATCTTAGATTCTGTAAAAACTGCTTAGCACCTCTTTGAAAATAACTTTTACACTTACAGTTAAGTCATAATCTTAGATGAGGCTTGTTGGTTTCACCTGTGAGGTTATTTTTAATAAAGTTCAAGAGCCAGAAATATTGGCTGCTCGGCATGGCTAAAGCTGGGTAATAGATTTGAAACGATTTTCTTAGAGCACAGCTGAATTAAAAGTGGATATCCAAGTTATAGGTATATTTAAAGGCCTTTAAATTTTTCTCTGCATGGATCTTGTTTTTCTGGAAAAAGGTTCTTTCTCTGTTGAATGATTTTTTTTTCCCATTTTGTCTTGTCATTCAGTGCATACATGAGAGGCTGTAAGATAACTTCTGATAGCCCGGGGCTCCTGGGAAAAAAACAAAGAAGGTGCTGCAGACCCCATTTTGGGGAAAAAAACACCCTCTGTTTTCCTCATGAAACCCCAGGAATTAAAAGTGGATAGATCCTTCTCAAAATCTATCTCTGTCTTCCAGCTATGCCTGTTTATTAGGCCCTAGAAACTGTATGCTGTCCTAGGCCCTGCTCTTGAAGGGCTTCACCCAGAGGCCAATAATCTATTCAGAAGATTGGCAAATGAAAAATCTTACAAGTACTGAATTTGCTTTTGTTCATCTGTGTAATTTTATATTTCTTATGGGCGTGATGTTTATATAAAAAAGCTCTAGGAAAATAAGCACTTAGATCAAATATTTTTTGAAGAAAAATAAAAGCTGTAATACCTTTTGAGTTCACATGTCTATAATCTTTAAGAAATAAAGGCAGTTTTAAAAATAATTGGTAAAATACAAATGTTTTTAAAATGTAAATATGTGGGCTGAATCATGTAGGTCAGATACTAGGTTAGCTAAATGCTTCAAAGTTATTAACTGCTTCTTTGGCTTTTAAGAACTATTTGATAAAGTTTGGTTCTGTGTCCCCACCCAAATCTCATCTTGTAGCTCCCGTAATTTCCATGTGTTGTGGCAGGAACCCAGTGGGAGATGATTGAATCATGAGGGTGGGTCTTTTTATGCTGTTCTCATGATAGTAATGGGTTTCATGGATCTGATGGTTTTAAAAATGAGAGTTTCTCTGCACAAGCTCTCTTTTTTGGTTTTCCACCATCCACATAACATGTCACTTGCTCCCCCTTACCTTCTGCCATGATTGTGAGGCCTCCTCAGCCATGTGGAACTGTAAGTCCAATTAAACCTCTTTCTTTTGTAAATTGCCCAGTCTCAAGATTGTCTTTATCAGCAGCATGAAAATTGACTAATACACTATTCAATTTGCCTGCTTCACAATTAATAAATCCAGGGACATATGGAATTAACCACACCCTTAATTATGCAGGAAGGAATCAGATTTTATTTATGCCTACTACTACATAATTAAAGCAACTTGCCAGGTTGTACATTAAAGCTAAAAATTGCTAAGATTTACCATAATAACCTGTAATCGAGACAATGAAAATAGATTTATATATAAGGTAAGTAAGGAAAGTAAAATATGTTTTTAGTAAAAGATTATAAGAAAGCATGAAAATGTAAATTTTTGCCTTGGGTTAAAGGATTGTCTTGAATTAGATAAGATAAAGCTGAAGATTTAAACAAATGGTGAAAAGTTTGTAAAAATTAATCTTGCAAAAGAAATTGTGTGAACATATTGACTAATTTCAAAAAAGTATTTTGTTTTTGTAAATTGAGTATTGAAATAAAAGCACAACAAGCTTTTCTAAAGGCACTGATCTGCTCTTTAACAACAATTTGTAAAGGGTTATAAAAGTTTAAAAAAATCTCACCTCATGGTCAAACTAGATAAGATTAGATATAATTATCTATAAGTTTTCATTAAAAAAATTGGGGTTGACATCAACAGTAGACTAATGCAAGGATGAAATTAGGCTTTCACTTGAACAGGATTTCCCTGTAAAATTAATGACAGATCATTTGGAAAGCTAAGTTTTCCCTCTACCTGTGAATATGCTTTTGCGTTGTTTTAAAATGTTTGAGTCATCATTTTGGCTAAAATAAATGACATATGGTAACTTGGAATTCTATTTTATAATATCAAGTGCTTCGAACCTCTAACATATTTAACAGGCTTCCCAAAATCAAACTTCAGTTTCAAAATTGTCTTTCCTGGTCCCTGGAACATCCAAAAGAGAAGAAACCTGGGTTTTTTGAAATGTTTAGTTATATGGTATTTCCAAAGTTATATTTAATCTGCTTTAGGTTATATTTTAGTGAATAATATTAATATGTTTCAAAATTATATGAGATTTCTAAAATTCTAATGTCCGAGTATATGCTATCAATCATAATTAAGGTTATTATGTTTAGTTATTGTAAACCCTAGAAATGACTAAATTTCTTTGTCATTTGTATTCTTGACAGTAACTACCTTAGATATTTCATCATTCACAGACAAATGTCTTGTTTTGATCCTACTCAAAAGATGATTTATAATCAGCTATAGGATTTTGACAAGTGTTCTCAAATGCAAGATTCCATTAACTCTGGAGATTATGACATTGAAAAAAATACAGTACTCATGAAGAACTGAAATGTTCATGAATATCAAGCAGAACAAGAGAACAGAATGGATTGAACTAATAGAAAACAAGTATTATTTTTAACCTTTTTGCTTAAAACTTTCCTTGCTTTGTTCTTCTGAGTCAAGGATACTTATTTTGAACTATTTAAAGCCTTTAATAATTGAGTAAACTATACACCTGTGAACAAAATTTGAAGGAGGTTTGTTTCTCTCTGCCTGGCTTTGCCAGAATTTGGAAACTATTTGTGAGAATATTTAATTTATGGCAATACAGTTATTTTCATCAGTGCAATAAGAATACATTTTCTTTTGCAACAGGACACAATTGAAGAAACTGGTGGTTTTACCAAGGCTTTTACTGGAAGGGTATATGTTCCTTTAAGTAATTAAGCTGGACTTGCCAATAAAAGTCCCTTGGGAAAACTGGCTACATACCTTGTCAACACAGTCCTTGTACAAGGTTCCTAACCCATGGGAAGTAAAGCATGTCACTTTTTAACAGGCCCAGGAGCCTGTTAAACAGCTCCTGGGCCTGTTAAAAAGCTTGTTCTTGGGACATCAAGAAGAGAATTATTTACCAAACTCGTAGATATTTGAGGGTGGAAACCCATGACTGGGCTTGGCCTTAAAAGGTCTTAACTGAGATTCCTTATGGAACAGAGTTCCATCGAAGCCAATTTAAAAGCCTATGGGAAAAATAATTATTCTTTTTGCACTTTATGCAAATAAGACAAGTATAAGGCTAAAGTTTATTTTTCAAACAACTGAGTCCTATCATGATTTGTTTTTGACAAAAATGAGGACTGGAGAGAGAGAAATTATGTTTCAAAACTTACTCTACATTTGTCATTACATTATAATCCCATTAGTTGTTTTTAAGTTTTTGTCTACATTTTAGACTACCCTGCTTATTCCTGTGGACCAACCAGCAATGTAAGGCTGCAGCTCAAAAGAACCAAAGGGATGAGTAATATAAAAAATCTGGATCAATATTTTAATTCCGAACAATTATCCTGCAAATCCTTCCAGGTGATCAGAGTAAATAGGTGCCCATAACCCAGAGATTTCTTTGTTTGGGAAAATAAGACCAAGGGAGCTAATCAAAGCCAAGCCCCATGAATACAAACCTTAGCAGGCATAACTATAGCCACGAGTTATCTGTCTGTATTGGCAGCCTTGAGATTTTTGTTTTGTTTCGTTTTGAGCTGTCCTTATCCCTTTGTTTCATTTTGAATATGTCTTCTAATAACCCAAATTTTTTCTTCTCACTTAAAGGCCATTCAACTTCAAATGGTGATGCAAACAGAACCACTCATGAACACACTGTTCTCTTTGGGGACCCTTAAACTGACCTCAGGAGGATCCTTAACTGCCACTTTCCCAAAATAGCACCCCTTGTCAGCAGGAAGCAGTTAAGAGCAGTCGTTGTACACTTTCCCCAACAGAGTTTGGGGTCTCCACTCCTGAAGGGAGGAATGAAAGGAGTCAGCCAACTTGCTTTAGGGAGACAGTCAGGAAACGGTCCCCTGGAGAACCTCCTACCCACCCCCCAGGTGTTTATACCAAATATTTTGTGCAGATAAGGGTACTTGCTAAGGGAGCTTGCCTAAACATGCCCATAGTGGAAAATTTCGTTCCTTAACATATGTGCATTAAGGGAAATAAATCAATATGGAGTGGCACAGACTAAGGGCCCACATAACTCACTGGAAAGATGGAGTGGAGCAACCAGGAATTCACATCTCATACAACCAGGAATTCACAGCCCTATCAGCTTGTATAAAAATGTCCTCGTTGCCGGGTGCAGTACCTCACACCTGTAATCCGAACACTTCAGGAGGTGGAGGCGGGCAGATCACTAGAGCAGGAGTTGGAGACCAGCCTGACCAACGTGGTAAATCCCATCTCTACTAAAAATACAAAAATTATCCGGGCCTGGTGACGTGTGCCAGTAATCCCGGCTACTCAGGAGGCTGAGGCAGGAGAATCGCTTGAACCTGGAAGGCAGAGGTTATAGTGAGCCAAGATCACGCCATTGCACTCCAGCCTCAGCAACAGAGTGAGGCTCTGTCTCAAGAAAAAAAAAAAATGCCCTTGTATTCAACCGTTAAGGGGGCAACCAAGAATTTGACGTCAGGACCCCTCTCTTTGCTGAGAGCTTTCCTTTCACTAAATAAATTCTACTACACTTACTCTTTGAGTGTCCATGTGCCTACTTCTTCAGAACTTAGGCCTAGCTGGGCTAAGGAGCAAAAAACCCTGCATCATATCTCAAACTCAACCTTTAAGTTTTTGTCCTACTAGTCTCCTTCATATTTTGCAATACATTAAAATTGCTTCAAGGTTTTTTCAAAATGTGTTTTTGGTAATTCTGCTAATTTATGCTGTTTAAAACATCCTGGCTGAATGATTTCAAATAAATTTTATAACATCTATTTCCATTTTTTTCACTGAGTACATATGAATCCACTGTTTAATCCACATTTAAAGTAACAATCATTAAAGTAAATTAAAATGGAGTCCAGGCCTGAAGAATTTCTGAGCAGACAAAACCAGTTAGGCATCATAAGTGATCTAAACCTTGTTTGATCTACAGATATAAGGGAAACTTGAGCTATTCTTATCAATTTCTATATTAAAGAAAAACAGAACTTAAGTTCAACCAATCAGAAGTAGCCAACACACATAATCATATAACTGAAGACTTTCCAGTAAGATAGACCTAATAACGTACAACTTTGGTACCAAATAAGGTACAAATAACTGTACAACTATAAATAGTCAAATATTATCTTTAGTTTTCTTCTGTGCCTGTCCTCTAAAAGCCTCCCCCTGTGCTCCATCAGTGGCGCTCTTAAGCCACTTTTATGGTTTGGAGCTGCCTGAGTCATAAATCATTGTGTAAATAACATATTTAAAATTTTATTGTGCCTTAGTTTATCTTTTAACATAGTGGTCCTCAACCCTTGGTAATGAGCTATGGCTTGTTAGGAATCAGATCATACAGCAGGAGGTGAGCGGCAGGTGAGAGAGCATTACCACCTGAGCTCTTCCTCCTGTCGAATCAGCTACAGCATTAGATCCTTATAGGAATGTGAACCCTATTATGAACTGAGCATGCAAGGGATCTAGGTTGTGCGTACCTCATGAGAATCTAATGCCCGATGATCTGAGGTGGAACAGTTTCATCCCTGTATTAGTCAGGGTTCTCCAGAGGGACAGAACTTATAAGATATATGTATATATGAAAAGGAGTTTATTAACGAGAATTGACTATACGATCACAAGGTGAAGTCCCATGATAGGCTGTCTGCAAGCTGAGGGGCAAGGAAGCCAACAAAGGCTTAGTTCAACTACAAAAGCCTCAAAAGTAGGAAAGCTGGCAGTGCAACATTTAATCTGTGGCCAAGGGCCCGAAAGCCCCTGGAAAACCACTGCTGTAAGTTCAAGTGTTCAAAGCCTAAAGAACCTGGAGTCTGATGTCCAAGTGCAGGAAGCATCCAGCACAGTGCAATGATGAAAGCCAGAAGACTCGTTAAGTCAGCTTATCCCACCTTCTTCCACCAGCTTTGTTCTAGACAAGCTGACAGTCAATTGGATGGTGTGCACCCACATTGAGGATGGGTCTTCCTTTCCCAGTCTGACTCAAACGTTAATCTCCTCCAACAACACCCTCACTGACACACCCAGAAACTATTCTTTACCAATTATCTAGGCATCCTTCAATCCAATTAAGTTGACACCTATTATTAACCATTACAATCCTGAAACCATCATCTGCTCCCCTGTCCGTGGAAATATTGTCTTCCACAAATCCAGTCCCTGGTGCCACAAAGGTTGAGGGCTACATAGAACTCAATGAAATGAGAAGTAGTTTCTGATTCAACTAATGTCTGTTAAGTGATTCTTTCTATAGATCAAAGTATTATGAGCAACCTCACACAATCACGTTCATGAGATTTCTATTACTCTGTGTGTTGGACTTCAAGGAAGGAATGGAATGCCATCATTAGGCACCAAATAGTTCCACTATTGATTAGCATTGAGATTTTTAGTAAATATTTAGGAGTACTGGGGGATGAAGGAGAGACAACACTATTTATTGTTGTACTAGAATACTCATTTCTAATGCCTATAATTAAATCAATAGGAGAGTTATTGAGAAAATCTGGGCATTTTGAGATGGTTGAAGAGTCATATGTATGTCAGTTGAAAATTATTGTTGCTGTTTGCTTTTGAAAGAATATAACAATGTTAGCAAATGAACAAGATAATTCCTGGCTGAATTATATAATTATTACAGTACTTCCAAAGATATTAATCTATTACCATTATATGTAATTCATGAGGAATGATATTAAACAATAGATAAAATACCAAGTTAATGTGTTTCAGGACATCACTCACAGCATAATGAAAAACTGACTTACTTCTGTATTTCAATAGCTTCAATACCCATTCAACATTACTGTGCATTACAAATCTATTGGTAAATTGCTTGCAAAAATAAGACTGAAAACAATTTTAAATTAAGTGTACAAATTTTTCTCTTTTTCTTTTGAAATAATTAATATTTTATTTTATGACTGTAGTTTCCTTTAACTCTACAATTTGAACTGAGATGTTTGGAGAAAAAGTATTTTTAAAAGAATTTATAACAATAAAAATAACTGTTAGAATGTCAGTCCTATCAAGAAATGCTAGAAATATATAAGCAAAACTTAAAAGTAAATATCACTGTCTGTCTAACCATATTCCATGCATAGCTTCTACTACTGTTCCCCAGAATTGTCTGTTTTATCATTTCTCTTGACTTTTGATACATTTATTCATATATCCTCCATCCTCACTTAGTCCTTACTGTTTGTACTTCAGCATCATATCAACCCTATCTTGCCACTTAAAAGACAAAGTAATACTATGTTTTCAGTTTTTTTTTTCATTTAATGTAAGAAGTTATCATTTCCCCAATAGTGAAATGGTGCAAAATGATTATTTGATGTATTGTCCAAATGGGTTCAGGTTTGTGACAGTCTCAAATGCATCAGGGAGTAGGGACATCCTTCAGTTAAAGCACAAAGTTGTATTTTAATCTGTATTTTATTTTTAAAAAAGATTTTTTCTCAATATCACATAAACATTAAGCTCTTTATTTTACCTCTCTATTTACTTATTTACACGATTTAAGATTGAGCATTTTTCATTATCAAAAATATTTTCATAATATGTGTAAAATTGTTGAAATCTTAATTTTTCCAAAATGACAGCTGACTCCTCTTAAAGGTAATGGGAATCTTAGAATGTTATTTGCAAGTCAGTCTACAGCATTATTTTCATATATAAAATGTTGTGTACTAATTTTTGAAATATTTGTAAATTAAGTAGGTCATTTTTCTTTCAGGAGAAAGGAGACTTTGAGAGATTTTTGTGCAGGAGAAGAGTAGTTTTAAAAATAGGTAGTTTACAATAGGGCAGACTAGTTTTAAAACTCTAAAATGAGAACAAGTCAATAAGAGTCTCTTGATTAAATCTAGTGGTCTTATTATTTATTTATTAATTGACATGTAATAAGTGTACATATTCATGGGGTACAATTTGATACCTGGATACCTATCCATGTTGTATAATGATCCATTCAGAGTGAATCTATTATCTTACATATTTATCATTTCTTTGTGGTGAGAACATTCGAAGACAACTCTTCAAGCTATTTTGTAATATACGATATTTCACTGTTAACCATACTTGCTCTACATGCAACAGAACGCCAGAATTTATTGCTCTTATCTAGTTGTAATTTTATGCCATCAATCAAAGTTTCCTCATCCTTCTTTTCATCCTCCCGTCTTTAGTCTCTGGTAACATTTTTCTACTCTCTGCTTCTATGCTATTAACTTTTTTAAATGTTTGTATTTTCTTTTTTTTTTTTAGACTCCACTTATGAGTGAGATCATGCTGTACTTGTCTTTCTGTGTCTGGCTTATTTCACTTACCACGATGTCCTCTAGATTCATCCATGTTGTCATAAATGGCAAGATTTTATTTTTTATGGCTACCGAGTACTTCATTGTATACAGATAGTGCATTTTCTTCATGCATTCATCTGTTGGCAGACACTTAGGCTTATTTTGTATCTTGGCTATCATACATAGTGCGCAATAAAAATGACTAGGTGCATTGCAATTAGCTTTAAAAAGATGGAACGGCATTGTAAGGACAGACCATGAATCTAAGCCCTTAGGTTGAATACTTAGGTTGAATAAAATTGTTGGAATAAGTGGCCATTTGATGTATGTAATGAAAGGGATTCTTACTTGGCAGGTATTATTAGGAGAAAAAAAGAGAGAGAGAAAGTTGAAGGAGAGGGGAAAACTGCCACAGCAGGTTAAGCAACTTGCTTTAAAATAATTGGGATTAGTAAGTGTGCAGAGATAGAACTGGTGATGAAAGAGTGAGACTGGAATTAGGAATTAATTTGTAACACTAATGTTGCAGGTTGGGTCCTGGTTATGAGACTAAGCGGATGCTCATTCTTTGGAGCTATAACTCTGACCAGTGCCACATTAACAGATTTGGAAAATATGAGATTAACTATGAAGGTACAGAAAATAAAGGTATTAAAATTCTTTCTATATTTTAAATCTAATTGTTAATAACATAGTATATACACATCCATACTATTATATATATATATATATATATATATATAACATATATAATAACATATATATGCGAAAAGCTATGGTAAATAGAAAACATTAGCTGGGCATGGTGGCTTACGCCTATAATCCCAGCACTTTGGGAGGTGGAGGCAGGAGGATACTTGAGCCCAGGGATCTGAGACTAGCCTGGGTAATATGGCAAGACCATGTCTCTACAAAAAGTAAAGAAAAGTAGCTGGGCCTGGTGGCACACACCTGTCATCAAAGCTACTCTGGAGGCTGAAGTGTGAGGATCACTTGAATTCAAGAGGTCAAGGCTGTAGTGAGCTGTGTTCCAGCCACTGCACTCCAGCCTGGGTGAGAGCACAAGACCCTTTCTAAAAAAAAGCAAAAGAAAAAAGAAACATTATTGAGGAGAAGAGATAAATAGAGTCTTAGAAATTTGAATTGATACATGAGTAAAGAATGACCCAATTATTTTTTATCGGGAATGGGAAAATAAATTTTATTCAAGTCCACAAAATAGTTTTTAAAGCATAGACAATATAATACAGGGGTTGGGGGCGTGGTTACAACAATGTTAGAAACACTGAAGGGGCAAAAGGGGCCTGCTACTCCAGATGATGAGCAAATGAAGGAAGCCACTTCCATCCTTAACTGTGGAAAATGAGTAGGGGAAGGTGGTGCATTCTGGGTCCCATGATTCCAGACTGACCATCGGCCCTATTTGAGTGCAGCTGCTGTTAGGCAGAAACTCTGGACTCCAAACTCTCAGTAAAACTTCTGAAGACACTACTGTTGCTATTGCAGCTGTCAGCACCATTGATTCAGCTGAGAAGCAGCCCAGAATATCACACTGACACCCACGCTGTTGGTTGTGTTTTTTTGAACCAGATTGAAATTAATATCTATTGTATGGTTCAATTTCTATGAAGTTCAAGGTCAAGCAAATGTAATTTATAAAGATAAAAGTAAGAACAGTGGTTGCCTATAGTAATGATTGGAGGTTCACAACAGAGACTCCTGGATTCTATTAATACTCAATTCATATTCATGTAGGTTGTGATGACATTAGTATTTTACATTCTAAAAATGTTTAATGCTATATGCTCAAGATCTGTGTCTTTCGCATGTGCATGTCATATTTCATATTTCAATTAATAAATCAGTAAAAAAAGTTCCAGTTCAGGATACAATACTGTAGAACAATCCAAAATATTAATTTATTCCTAAAGTTTTTAAAATATTAGAATAAATGCAGAGCATTTTGTTAAAACAATATGGTAAACCTAAATGTAAAAAAAAATTAAATTGAGTTAGGAATTTCAAAAAGACATTTCATGTGCCTTTTCAACTTTCAATTTCATATGAAAGTTGAAAAAACTTGAAATCAGTAAGTGTGCATGTGTATGTAAAACAAAATTACTGCATATAAAACCTTTTTTGAGGCATCTAGAAAATATTTAGCAGTGTGCCATAGTTTAGAGGCATTTAAAAATGATTTTTAGTGATACATAAAAAATTAATTAATGACAGAGTCTATGAAAAACAAGTAGAGCAGCTTGAAATAATTCACATATTTTTCATGTAAAACTTTTAGGAGAAGTCCAGTGATGTCACGATAGCTCTACGATGTTGATTTATTTTGTTGCTTTTATATGCTTATTTTATATATAAAATAGCTGAAAGCAGCTATGAATTCTAAAGCATGGTAACAGGGGTAAAAGGTCACACACATTTCTTTTAGATGCTGCAAATATTGCTTCTGTTCACACGTTATCGTCCAAAAATTAGTTACATTGCCTCATCAAAGTGCAAGGAGGCTGGTAAATGTACTTTAATTTGCTAAATGCCTTGCAAGGTATAGGGATGTATATTGAGAAGACAAAGAATGGAAGTGAGAATTACTTGTTATTTTGACTTCCAACTATCGGAGAACATTCCCAAAGAAATATTATACTAAATTTCTGCCTGAATAATTATTTCAGCACCTCTTTCATGGTCTTTGCTTAGCGGCAGTGCTTCCAGCTGAGGCTGCATACAGTCTCATATTCCATAGACTAACTGTCTAGGGTAATTCAGACTTATAACCTAAGTTTATGTTACAACTTTTCTAACTTATGTTCCTTTGATGGAGTTTATCCTCATTGCCCCACCCCACAAATGGTTTACTAATATAGTCTAAAACAGAAACATTATTCTTTTTATATTCTTTAATCTCCATTGAAATAAACACAATTTGTAGAATTATTAACTAATAGAAATTAATTGAAAAGAAGCATCTTTCTTTTATATGTACAATGACACAGTTCAAATTTATCTTGAAAACAGTTTTAAGCACAAGTAATTACCCTGAATATGCAAATAACCCATTTATAAGTAGGTCAATAGGAAAACAATTCAACAAATTTCAAACATGATATCATTTCTAGATCTTATGAAATAATGGAACATGTTTTGGAAGATAAGAGAAGTTTACTTAGCCAATAATAACAGGTCTCAATCAATGATTTTTTAACAGCTGGTTTATCCCTGGATATACCTTACTATATCCTATTTTTAGATATAGCATTTGAAAACCTCCAAGCATATAGAGATAATTTTAATTGAGCTATTATGGTTAGTATTTATTTTTAAAGTTCTGAATTTTTTTTAAAAATTCAATATTCTATGGTATATTAACAAGATTGATTGGAATAATGCATTTTTTTAATGTAGTGGGTTGGTGATATGTTTTTCTGCTGAGAAAGAAGGCTGCTCATAATCTTAAATTATATTAGGTTTTAGAAACAATGAAAATTGTGGGATTCCCTTAACGGCTTTCTTACACTTGAGTTCTAAAATATTTATCAATCTCAAATATATTTTGCATTATGTTGAAAAATGACTATTAATAGTTTCTGCTAAAAGGAATTATCTACTTTTTATGCATCACCATTTCAGAGTTGGGCTTATAAAAATATCAGTATCTGTCCTACATATATACCAATGTTTTTCAATTTTTAGTCAATTAAATATGTTTCATTGATTTTCTGCTGTGTGCCTAAAATTGTGCATGATATTATAGAAGGTACTGTGAAAAGGCTTAAAGCAGTATATTTAACCACTGCCTACCAGAGTAGTACGTAGAGAAGCAAACCTAATCTATAAGCAACAATGAGAGTGTGCTACAGGTAACTTTTAATATTGTAAATATATATGATACAGATGATAAAATCTTTATGAAATAATCTATAGGAGAGGTGAAATGGGTCTCTGCCAGGAGAATGCAAAGGCAGTAAAAAATTAAAAACCAAAATATTGAGAATTATTTTGAGGAAAGTGTTAGTAGAATTTAATAATACATTTAATAGAAACATAAGATTAAAAATGCAAAGATGAATTCAAAGTTGCTTACATTCAAAAATAACTCATTAAATGTACAGTATTTTAAGCACACTTTTGATCTATGAAGAGTATAAATATGAATAAGACATAGTTCTTTAGGCTAGACATAGAGAATATTTTTTGTACAGAAATAAAATCTAGAGTATGTAATATTAGGGGAAAGAAAATGCCTCATAAATGTCAATAAACCTTGTTCCCTCTATTTTTTTTTACTGGTTTCATTTCCTGTAATAATTGTGGTAACAGTAATGCTGAAAAAATTAAACCTCCAACTCTTAAAACAATAAAAGTTATTGCTTGCTTAAATAATAGGAATGCTATCTGTGATTTCCTGCAGGGTCATTCAAAGATTTATTATTTTCCTATCTGTGGTTTTGCCATCCTCAATACATAGCTCTTGGGGGTTTCCTGTGGACTATTTTAATGTTAGCCAACCAGAGAGAATAAAAAGAGTATTAAAAATTATTAATTGTGGGTCTATGTGACCCTGTAAGAAGGCTACAACACTACTATATACTTAGAACCTAAATTTCTATGCCAAAATATAGGCGAATATAGCAAATATTGTCCAAATTTACAAGGAAAGAGAAAATGAATTGTGTGTTCATCTTACAGTTTCTAATAAAATCCCCAACATTGAACTTAAATGACTCTCCAGTTGTTCATTAGGAGCATATGCTGTTGGTTGACTGCCAGCATACATTATCTCACCTTTTCTTTCTAAGATAGAACATATTCAATATATCCAAGGCTTCCAAGGCTTCAGTACTTCTCTAAGTTTACAGTCTTGTCTTCAGATTCAGGTATGATGTGATTACTCTAAGTATAGCCTGATTCTTTGACAAAAATAAGAACAAAAATATGCATATGACCCAATTCAGTACAAAGGCAAATCAGGGCAAATTACCTTAAAAGTTTTTAAAATAAATGTTTCTCTTGGTGTCTCTTTCTTGGTCTTCTGGGTAAGGTTGTATCTGAATATGATGACCCTAAATGTCTGCAGACATTTTTGCAGAAATGTTAAGGGTAAAAGTGACACAGCCAATAGCAAAGAAGTGCCAGAAAATACGTAAGCAAACTGTGACCTCTTTTTACCTCTTGATTGACTTTTATGTTAAATAATGAATTTACCTTATCCTTGGAAGAATTTGAAATAGTATTTGGCAGTGAAGAATTTACTCCTCCCATATTTTCATTCAAGAGAAATTTCCATGAGGAGGGTTGTTGGTGGGTTACCTCCAACTCAACCACTTCAGAGCTACTACAGTGGTAATGCATGTTGAAGAAAATAGTCAAACTCTGTGAAATATTTGAAGAGATTTATTCTGAGGCAAATATGAGTGACCTCAGCCTGTCACACAGCCCAGGAGATCCTGAGAACATATGCCAAGGTTGTTGGACTACAGCTTGGATTTATACATGTGAGGGAGACATAAGACATCAATCACTACACCTAAGATATACATTGGTAAAATCGGGAAAGGTGAGACAACTCAAAGCAGGTGGGGGTGGGGTGGGTGAAGGCTTCCAGGTTAAAGGTGAATTCGAAGATTTTCTGATTGGCATTTGACAACTGGCTAAAATAATTTATCTAAAGACCGGAATCAATAGACAGGAGTGCATGGGTTAAGATAAGGTGTTTTAGAGACCGAGGTTCTTATGCAGATGAAGCTTGCAGGTAGCAGGCTTCACTGAGAATAGATTGTAAATGATTTTTATCAGACATAAAAAGGAAAAAGGACTTGGAATCAGGAAAAATCAGGAAAAAGACTTGGAAAGAGAAGGGGATTCTCTACAAAATGGAGATTTTCCCCACAGAAACAGCCTTGTAGGGCCATATCAAAATATGTCGAAGAAATGTATTTTTTTGGTGAAATACTTTGATTTCTTTCAAGGCCTGCTATCTGTCATGTTGATATCTTATTGCTACGAAGAGTCTGTTTTGTCATTCTTAAGTCTCTACTTTAATGTTAACACTGTTCAGCTATGCATGAATTCCGAAAGGATGAAAGTAAATAATGAAGCATGTTCAATCACCCATTTCCATCATGGCCTCCATTACTGTTTCAGGTTTAGCTTGAAATGCCCTTGGCCAAGATAAAGGGCCCATTTAGTTGGTTAACGGACATTGAATTTTATTTTTGGCTTACATGCAGGTGCCATGCTCTCCTTAGGTTGCTCCTTGCCAATGCTGAGCAAGGAAGATATTATAGGGCTTTTCATTCTTGTCCCACATGGACTCATCTAAAGGTCAAAGTTTACTTTGGTGCTCTTTCAGTGTGGCTGACAATTTCTCATATCTGCACTCTTCTTTGAGGCTCCTCCTTTCCAATTATCTTTCATGTTCTCTCTTCTTTTGAGGTGCCAGTCTTGCATCATGATCTGGAGGCTCTTGCAGCCTCCTTTTGCTCTATCTTCTCTTTATTCTTCAAAGGTGTTTTCTCTGGTTACTCTCTTATATGTGTAATTCCATCTTGGTGTCTGATTCTTGGGAAACCCAAACTGGCTTATAATTTTTCTTACTTTCAGTAAAACCTTCTTTGCTGATGCATCATTCATTAATTCATTAAATGTATTGTGTTTTGTATGGGAAAACAATGATGCCAAAGTGTCTATAGCTATATAGTCTGATATGTGCTATAATAAGAATTTGGAAAAAGTATTATTGGTTCACAAAGGCAGAAATTTAGGAGGTTAGATACATTTAAAGTAAAATTTGATTAAAAAGTGTGAACTTAAATAGATTAAGACAACATGGGGTGTTTGTAAAATATATTAGTAAAATACAATGACATACCCAAAGTCCTGTTAAATCAAATTAAATATGGCCTGAGAAAAATGCCATACTTCTATATTTCAGTCCTCATGAATGAACTGCAACCTAACTCAAAAGGTACACAAGACTAAAACTTAACTTAGGAATATGCGCCTGTAACAATTGCTGAGTCTTGGCCAATTCCAGCAGCCATACTTCAACTAGTCGCATACAGCTGAGTGTTCAAATAAGGCAAGTGCCAAGCTGTAACCAATCCAGCTGTTTCTGTACCTCACTTCTGATTTCTATACGTCACTTTACTTTGTATTGTCTATAAGTTCATTCTGACCATGAGACACCCCTGGAGTCTCTCTGAATCTGCTGTGATTGTGGGGGCTTTCCAATTTATGAATCATTCATTACTCAATTAAACTGTAAATTTATTTTGGCTGAAGGTGTTTTTTGTTTTGTTTTGTTTTGTTTTGTTTTGTTTTTAGCAGTCCTCACCATAATGATCCATACACATAAGTGTCTAATATAATCTTTCTAGCTTTCTTTATTGGTTGTGCTTAGTCATACTGTTGCTGATTCAACTTTGTGTAAAATGTCAGAGCAAAATGGCTATCAATAATATAGAGATCTGCAAGAATTCCCACACAGGTGAAATATGCATGGTGGAAAGAGGCAATTCTTAAGGCAAAGAGCCAAGCATGTACCAAACACCAATGCCCTTGCATACCAAAGCTAAAGATTCTACAATTTGCCAAAGATAAGAATGTACCTTTCACAACAGCAAGGACCTCATATATTGTCTTATTATATATCCCTAAAATCTAGCACAGTGTTGAATAAGAGGAAGTAGAAATAATTTTGAGAAGGAATTAAACATGTATTTGTAGAAGTCAAGTCTTACCCATTGAAAAAATATCTCCCCCATATTTGTAATTCATTAAATTGTTTGGAAGGGAAAAGAAACTAAAGGGAATACTCCATAGAGAAAGTTGTTTCAGAAATTATGTAAATTTATTCTAATAACTAAGAAATAGTGAAAATGTATTACAAAGGTTAGGTAGAGGCACATTTCAGATTTAGACTAAGGTGCAAATGGCTTTCTACTTAATGATAGAGAAAAGCATAAATAAAAGTACATTGTATACATGAAATGGTTTTGTTTGAATTGGGTATAGAATATCAAATGAGAAATATATAGTAAGGAATTGAACATATGGAAATACAGATATAGACGGCCAGAGCACCTACTTGTAGCTCTTGATAGCAGAATTATCAGTCAACTGAAAAGATATTTTAAGACCTCCAAGAATAAGTAGATAATTTCTATTCTGTATTTTGTTAATGAAAGAAAACCAGGGTAATAACTGCTTGAATTTTCATCACTAGCATGTTTCCTACATACATAAGCATAATGAGTAGTGAGTATATTCACATATAAAGTAACAAAGAATTATAGTAAACCCCAACATCCAATCGGGAAAAATGTTGTAACTCTATATATTCATTAAATTGTTCACAAACTGACATCTTTTAGCATATAATATGGTTTCCTTAACTTGTTAAAGAGCATGGACTCATGACTAAAACATAAGAACACCCAACGAAGCTCAACTAAATCAATTCAACTATGAAAAATAAAATGACTAGTGATCATCTCTTTATTATTATTGAAAGAATAACTTACAAGTAAAAACATTCAATTTTTGAAAACAGCTTTATATTTATTGAATTTATGCATATAACGTTAGTTGCATTGCAAAATAAAATGGCTGCCTTAAAAGTGATGCAAAATTACATATTTATACATTCTCTGAATTAAGCAGGATTAATTGAAAAGTGGTTATGAAGGCATGACTGCAAGCTACAAATTGAGCCTACTTTTAGTAACTTGCTCTAGCTGAGATGTTATATGTTCAGATTTGTTGACACGAAGCTTTATTGAGAAGCATTATTTGTTCCCAATAACTCAAGGAGGAGCCTGTTTTGGGAGGAAAAACCACATCAAGTATGGTTTGTTGAATCAAGAGGATTTTATTTTTAGAAAACTACTAATGATTTCTTCTGAAAACGTGACTATTTTGAAATCTAAGAAAAATCAAATATTTGATACTTAACATAATTTGCAACTTGACATAAAACTACTCAGTTTAGTTGGTCATAATATACTCATTCCTAACTTATTCCACTTTACAAAAAAAGTAAAAGAAAAGCATAAATAAATAAGTTAGGAAAGAGAAACAAACAAACAAAAAACATTGGAAACGGACTGGGTAAAAATTTATAGGATCAAGGATTAATTTCCACCAATTATGGCATGAATAAAACTAATCAACTAAAATATATTTTAAAAATCAAGAAGATAGTAGGAAAACAGCCTCTGAGGACCCCTGGAACAGTAATTAGGCGGGCACTCTGTGCTTGTTGGACATTACCATTTTCTTTAATGTTTGTATGAAACGACGCCAATTTATCTTTAAACAATTTATCTTTAAGTTGCTAAAGTGATGCAAACAGCTGTCATGTAATAATCACCAAGAGAGGACCCATTCTAGTTCACAAACTGCCCTGATGCTTTTTATAAAAAACAATCCACTTCAGGGTAATGTGTTGTTCCTGGTTTCTATGTCTCTTTAACTTCTTTAAATCAGAAGCATTCCATAGTCCTTCTTCAACCTTCATAGCATCCTAAACATTTTTTGAAGGTAATATTCCAATGGAATCTATCTTTATAATGTCTCCCAATTTCGATTTGTCTGGTGTTTTCTCATAATGAGATGTCAAGACATGCATTATTGGCAATAAAATCACCAACATGATGCTATGCTCTTCTTATCATATTTCTTCAGGTTATATATGAAATTAATTTTTCCCATCAGTGGTGATTTTAATTTTGATCATTTGAAAGGTAATGTCTTCCAGATTTCTCTATTGCAGAGGTACTCCTCATTTTCTTTATATTAATATAACATGACATAAAATGATATTTTATATATAGACTATCTATTGTATACATGTATATATACATGCAATTAATCTAAAATTAAGTGTTTTGTGGAGAGATACTTTGAGACTGTGAAAATATCCTATTTCTTCTCCAACATTTACCCACTAGGTTTAGCATCCATTGATGCCTCAACACTCAATCAAATACAATGTGAAGATTTTCAAATGATAATTTTTTAACATACAATATCAACCTTTTTCCTTGTATTGGTTGGCACTCTGTGGGAAAATAATAGTGTTTCCTTCTTTTATTCATTCATTAATTCATGGATTTATCTCACGTGGACCCATGGATTCCTATTTCTTTCAGTGGCCCATGATCTGTTCCTTTACTTATTTTATTGATTCAGTTTTGCTAATTTTGCTAGTAGGAACTATTCAAGTTTCTCAGCTCTTTTAACATGTCTTTCTTAGCATTTGAGCACTCCCTTATTTTCCTTTTTTTTTAATCTCAGATTATGAATGGTCATTGCAAATCTATCAAAATATACTGGATTTCTGTATATTATTATTATATCATGTGATCTAGATAAACACACAATTTTACTAACTTTTTTGCAAATATCTTTTTTATTTTCTGCACAGAATATAATAATATCTGTGAAGAAAGACATCTTTCTTTCTAAATTGTATGTATTCTTACCTCTCTCATTGCATTGCTAAGATGTGTAGTATAAGCTTCAAAAGAATTTATCAGAGCAAGCATGCTTGTCTTTTTCTAGGTATCAGGGCAAAAATATTCAGTCACCTTAATGTTATTGGAAAGTTAAGGTACATAGCATAAACCTTAGAGCACCTAACAGGACAAAATAAGCAAAAACATATGACTAATAATCTTATTAGTTGAAATAAAATAAAATTCAAAATTAAACACTTAATCCAAGATAAAGCATCAAAAGTGGAAAATAGTAATAAAGAACAGATTAAATTTTATGGAAAATAAATTTTATGATAGTAGATTTAAGGCCAAAATATAGATAACAATATTAAATATAAGTAGTCTAAAACTACTATTTAAAGTAAGTATTTTAAGACTAAATTTAAAAAGTAATGTTAAATCAATATAAAGACAAAGATTGGTCAGAAAAAATAGGTTGAAGATAGCTGTACTTCACCATGATACAGTAAGAGGAACTAAACTAAATTCTTTACAAAACAAACAAACAAAAAACAAACACACACACACACAAATAAAAACTAACTGCAGACAAAATATAATCAACAGTGATTTTTTAACCATTGACAAGAAGCTGAGGATGCTGATCCCTGACCAAAAAAAAGTAAAATCTGACTTATCCCAAGCTTTCTCTGAGTTTCCAGAAGACACAGTGAAAGGATAATCCAAAGAAAGGATAACTCTCCCTGTATATTGAGAAATTGAAGATTGGGGCTTAGAAAGGAAAATTTAGCTAGAATTGCAGAGCTAAATAGAAGAGAGAGAGCATTTGCACAGAGATGGTGATATGGTATGGCTTTGTCCCCACCCACATCTCATCTTGAATTCCCATGTGTTGTGGGAGGGACCAGGTGGGAGATAATTGAATCATGGTGGCAGGCCATCCCATCCTCATGATAGTGAATAAGTCCCATAAGATCTTATGGTTAAAGAAGAGGGAGTTTTTCTGAACAAGCTCTCTCTTTGCCTGCCGCCATCCATGTAAGATGTGACTTGCTCTTCCTGGCCATCTGCCATGATTGTGAGGTTTCCCCAGCCATGTGGAACCATAAGTCCATTAAACCTCTTTCTTTTGTAAATTTCCCAGGCTGGGGTATATCTTTATCAGTAGCATAAAAATGGATGAATACAGGAATATAGGAAGTGTCTGCTTTTTCCTGGCTTTTATCTTTGCCTGTAACATTCCACCCCAGAGACTCACATGGCTTCTCCTTTCTCTTCAAGTCTTGCTAGTCATTCCTTGTTGATTCCTTAAAATCAACACATATAAATGTGTATCCCTTTCTTAAGCAAGAGATCCCTTTCATCCTTTACCTTTCTGTATTTTTTAGTAGAATTAACCATCTGCTAGTATACTATAAAATTTACTTATGTATTATATATATTATCTATTCTAGTGATATGATTTGGCTCCATTCCCACACAAAATCTCATCTTGAATTATAATCAGATTTATAATCCCCATGTGTTGGGGGAGGGATCTCCAGGAGGTGATTAGATCATGGGGTGGTTCTCCCATTTTGTTCTCATGATAGTGAGTGAGTTCTCATGAGATTTGTTGGTTTTATAAAAAGCTTTTACCCTCTTCACTCTGCACTTTTCCTTCCTGCCACAATGTGCAGAAGGACATGGTTTGCTTCCCCTTCTGGCATGATTGTAAGTATTCTGAGGCCTCCCCAGACCTGCAGAATTCTGAGTCAATTAAGCCTCTTTCCTTTATATATTAACCAGCATCTAGCAGCAATTTATAGCAATGTGAGAACGGACCAATACAACAAGTGAACAGGTATTTTTGCTTATTGTCCATTGTTGAAACCACTTATTTATTTTTACATTGACTATTGTCTATCTTCTATGGTTTGTTACCTCCAACAATAAGGTAATCAAGGGTCAAAATTTTTTGTTTATTCAGTAAAATGCTCTCAGTGAATTGGGCATTGGGTGGCACAGAGTATTTAATGTATCTATTAATTTTGTATATAAATGAATAAATTTTCCAAATTTTGCTAATAATGTTAATAGAAGACCTAAAAAGTATAATCAGTAAATTAGTTGCATTTTGAAGAAAAAAAAGTTAATCTATGTAACAAATTATTGTAAAAATTCTCAGGATATACACTTGAGTAATAATCACTGTAACATTTACCTATTTAAAAAGAATGAAATTTAACAGTGAAGGCACTTGAGTCTGGAATTTGTTTCCCCTAAGAAGGTATTAAATTAAAATTCAGTATCTTTAATAAATCTAAAGATATGAAGAAATTTTATTTATTCTAGAGTAATTGTAAAGATTATTTTGCTAACCATACAATTTATTCAACCATTATCAAATTTATTGGCATAAAGTTTTTATAATTTAAGTTATTATCATTTTGATATTTGTAGTATCTTTACAACACCCACCATCTTCCCAACCTTGCCCACTTTATTTCCTGAAAGTGGTTGCTGACAGATTTCTGTCTTTGTATCAAACAGAATGGTTTGTAGTGGATATTTTTGCATTCTTTCTTATAGTAGGAGGAACCATTTGGTATATCACTATATTAACTATTTTTATATGTGTTTATTACTTTTGAAATAATTTGTTTCTCTTGCCTACTTTTCTGTAAGTCTTTATTATGAATATGTGTAAAATGTCATCAAATGCTTTTCTACTTTTAATAAAATAATCCTATACAAATTTTTTAAATCAAAATGTAGGTCTGTAGTTTTCTGTTAATCTCTACCTATTTTTTTCCTTTAAGGGTAATCTGTACCTCATATAATGTACTGTTATTGTTGCTTCCTCTTTTATTTCTGAAAGACTTTGCATAGAATTGTTACTATTTATTCTTTAAACATTGTGAGAATACAAGAGTGAAACCTTCCTGACCTGGAATTATTTTGTGTGTGAGTTTCAAATTATAGATTTAATGTATTTAATAGATGCAGGATTATTCATGGTGTCTCTTTATTTTTAAGTGAATTTTGTAACCTCTTTTCTCTCAAGTAATGTGTCTGTTTACCAGACTTTTAAAATGTATTTGCATAAAGTACATTGTGTGCTTACTATCATTTTGTAACCTATAGTATAATTAGTGACAGTCTTTCATTACTGGCTTTAGTATTTAGTATTTTTTCTCTTTTTTTGTTAAGTATAGCTAGAATTTTTTCATTTTTTAATAAATTAGCTTTTTATTTTATTGATATTCCATTTTGGTGTTCTTTCAATTTTTATTGATTTTTGTTCTTATATGTATTTTATTATTTCTTTGTACCTTAGTACATTTTGACTGCAATAGAAAAATACCTTTTTGTTGTGGCTTATAAACAACATAATTTTATAATTTATAATAATATAAACTTATAACTTATAAATTTACTTCTCATAGTTCTGGAGGCTGAGAGGTCTGAAATCAAGGCACTCAAAGATTTGATGTGTGGTGAGGGCCCATTTCCTTGTTCATACATGGTTCCTTCTCTCTGCATCTTCACATAATGGAAAGAGCAAGGTAGCTCTCTGGGGTCTCTTTTGTAAGAAAACTACTCATTTACTATCCTTAATGTAGTACTAATTTTGTACCCTTATAAAAGAGCCCCAGATCTCTACTTTCATGATCTAAGCACCTCCCAAAAGACCCCATCTCCTAATACCATAAGTTTGGGAGTTAGGATTTCTACATAGGAGATTCGAGGAGACACAAACATTCAGACAACAGCATTCTGTTTTGTTTGGGTTTAATTTGCTTTAGGAACTGATTAGATTCTTTTTTCTTTTCTAACATAAACACATGGCCCTATTACATTTATCTAATTCTTTATTTCTAAAAAATGTTTAATTATTATGGATACATAATAGTTGCACATATGTATGGGTTACATATGCATACAAGCATATGACATACAATTATCAAATCAGGATTCTGATATTCATCACCTTAACATGTATAGTTTCTTTGTGTTAATATTGTTTAGTTATCTTAATAAATTGACCCCTTTATAATCAGTGAGTATATTTTCTATCACTGGTAATATATTTCGTTCTGAAATATATTTAGTTTGACATTAATATAGTAACTAGTTTTCTATAAATTTTTGTTTGTACTGCACACACAGATATCTATGTATTTATATTTACAGTAGAATTTTAGTAGACAGAATTAGATTTCTGATTTTTCATTGATGTGTATGAATGATTTACATGTAATGTAATGTGATTATGAATAAGCTTAGGTTTAAATATACCTTCTTGCTATGTTTTCTATTTATCTTATATGCTCCTTGTTCAATTATTTATCCTTTTTTTACATTTTGTAGATTAGTTAAATATGTACATCATTATTTTATGTTATTTCTACTATTGGTTTACTAATGTACTTCTTTTTTAGGTTCTACTTTAAGGTTTAAATATAAATACTTCTGTTTTAAGGTTTAAAATATAAATACTTCTACTTTAAGTTTTAAAATTTAAATACTTAACTCATCACAGCCTATTTTCAAATAACAGTATATCACTTGATATGCAGTATAATACATTGCCAGTTTTTTTCTGCAGACACACATATACATCTCATAAAATTTTACTTCTGCCTTAGGAATCTTTCTTATAAATGACAATGGAAGATGGCTGACAATGAAATTCTTTAGATTTTGTTCAGTGCTGAGACAACGTTGAGATGAGCAAATTACCTCTGGTGAAAAACTTAATGAGGCACTCTCTCGGGTCACACAAGGCACAAGTCTTGCCCTCTCAATCTCAAATATATAACTCTGAAAGTGAGTAGCTCTTTAGGTTTTGGGACCTAGTTTTGTCATTTACTTTACCCTAGTTCCAAACCTATTTTTAATTTTCTAAAAATAAACGAGCCCTATTTTACTTTAGTGCTTAAAATTTTCTACTTGTTATAAAAATGTAGATAAAGCTGTTTTTTATTATTTAATTATTTATGACTGCTCCATTGTCTCCAAGCTTTCATAGTTTCTGAAGAAAATTGCCCATATTTGTGTGTGTGTGTGTATTTCTTTTGATGTGGATTATTTTTTCATCTCTGATGCCTTTTAAGATTTTTCTCTTTATCACTGATTTTCAGAAATTAGACAATAGTTTACCTTGCCATTTTGTCTTTATTTGTGATTCTAATAACATTTTGGCAATCGTTTCTTTGAATTTTTGGTTTTGTTCTTCCCTACCACATACTCACACACATACATCCACTCAGTGTTCTTCTGGGACTCCATCTCTTCTTGTATTATGCTGCTTGATATTGTCCAACACAGTGTGGTTGTTTTTTCAAATGTGTCTATGTTTTCTGTTTTGGATAGTTTATATTGTTATGTTATCAAAATCACTGGTATTTTTTCTACAATGGTTAAAGTGCTGTTAAATTTATTCATACATTTTTAATCTAATATACTTATTTTTTCTGTTTTAGGAGTCTGCTTGTTTTTATTTCTTCCATTTTTATTTTCTCATAATATACATATTTTCCCACCTTATTTGAAAAAATAAAGCATATTTTCAACACCTGAATTAACATGTTTCAACACTAATTATTATGTTCATCAAAACCAGATATTGTGAATTCTATATTGTTATGTGATGGATTTTGTTGAATTCCTTTTGTATATTTGTATTTTGTTCTCAAACACAGTTAAATTATTTGGAATCAGTTTGATGCTTTTAGAGATTGCTATAAAATTTTCTTAGAGAAGATGTAGAGTTGCTTTAGGTTTAGGAATGAGTGAGTTCCATCACAAAAGCAGGATTCTTCCAAAGATTCTACCTAATAGCTCATATATGACCCTGTCTTCTACTTTGGTTTGTGGCAACAATAATGTTTGCAGAGCTTTCTGAGCTTTGAGAATTGTTCTTCAAACCCTTTGTGTTGGCATTTTACCTCAGGCTTCAGTTATTTTCTCTCATGTATTCACAGTTTAGTATTCAATGAAGGACTCAATAACTTCCTAGGAAGGTCTGCAGACACACAGTCACTTGTATTCATTAGCATGGGCTGCTATAACAAAATGCCATAGACTGAGCAGCTTATAAACCACAGAGATGTATTTCTCAGTCTAACCTCACATGGTGGAAGAGGGAGGGGTCTCTCTGGCACGTTTCATAAGGGCTCCACTCCCATGATCCAGTCACCTACCAAATTGCCCATTTTTTAATATTATCACCTTGGTGGTGAGAATTTTAATATACAAATTTGGGGAGGTCAATTAGACCAGAGCATAATTCTTGGCAGATAAAAGAAGCTATAAGAAAGCTGGTGTGATCAGACCAGAATGAGCCAGAGGGAAGTTTTAAGATACAATAAAATATTAGGCTAGACTATTAAAGTACTTTGTCATTAGAAATTATATCTTTCAGATGAAATCTACCCAATCCTTGCTTGTACATCTTGCTAAAGTTTTAACTTTTCCATTGATTTCATTATATTTGTCATGTCTTTCCTATCAATTTAATTTTCAATTATCTTCACTTCTTATACATACTGCTATATATTATTTAATCATTCTGCCTTAAATTATTTTGTGTACAGTTATAATACTTCAGCCTAGTTTACTAGGAACTCATTACAGTTGTTCCTCTGTATTTGTGGGGTACTGGTTCTAGGAATCCTCAGACACAAAAATCTACAGATGCTCAAGACCCTTCCATAAAATGATGTATAATAGTATTTTATACACCTACATCCACACTGTCACATACTTTAAATCATCTCTAGATTTCTTGTGATACCAAGTACAATGTAAATGTTATGTAGGTAGTTATAGTGTGTTCTTTAGGGGATAATGACAAGGCAGAATTCCATATGTGTTCACTTTTTCATAAATGTTTTTCCAAATATTTCTGATCCATGGGTGGTTGAATCCACACATGCAGAACCTATGGATATGGAGGGTCCACTGTACTTTTTTCTATCCTCCTAACTACATATTGGTTTCTATTTTTGTCTTTATTAAATCTTAAATTGTAGTCATACTACAAATTCGATCTTTTCTATTGTTTCATTTTTTTCTATTTCTTGAACAGTATTCTGTTTCTGTTTCAATGCATTAGTATCCACTTATTTATGTTTACCAAAATATTATACAGTCAAATAATTCAGGAAGACTTTGAAAATTTAAAGTCAACAGATTTGTATTAGCCTCAATTATATCATCTGTAATAAATCAGATTATCCTGTCATTAGGATTAAATATTAAAATCAATTTAAGACATCTTAAAAAATATTTGAGATATAATGTATACTTAATATGGATATTTGTTTTCTTTCCTTCATTTTCTGATTTATTTTAGCCTTTTCATTTGTATCGTTTTATGTACCTTACAGTTCCATAAACTCCTTAGTATCTGGAAACTTGTCTTCTTATTTTAATGTGCCATTCATCTCCTTAGCACAATTTCTTACACATATATGTTCTACAAATGTTTATTAAATGAATTAGTGTCAACTACATGCATGCTTTATTCATTAAGCTGTCAAAGGATTGATCTGCTTTACAGCTTTGTCAAACTATAGAACTTTAATTCTTTTGCCATATTTAAAAAATAATACATGTTTAGGTAATAATAAAATCAATAATCATACTCATAAAATAACAGATTGTAAAAGCATTGCAGGCTAACCACATACATTTTGGAAAAGAAACTGAAATTAATTCTTAAATTCTTTCAAATTCTTCATCTTATTTACTCTTTTTGTAAAGTAAATGTTTATCTTGTATTTTAGTTTTAAGCTCTTAGAATCTTCAACAATATAGTTTTTTGTACATAAAATATTTAAATCAACTTAATCTATGTACATGTTATAAACTAAGTTCAAGTAAAATTACATAAAATGCAACAATGCATTTTATTTTTCTATTCATATTTTTCTAATAAATCTTGTAAGTTTAAGTAATTATTTTAGTTAACGCTATGAAATTCTACCTAGGCAGGTTAGGTGTTAATTTCCCAATTTGTATGCAAACTGAACAATTTTCTCTGGGCTCTTCATCATTTCATCTTTCCACTTAACTTTCTCCATTTTAACCAAATAATATTTATTGTATTTTGCCCCATTTAAACTAATGAATAAAAATTTCCCTCAGTGTAAACTCTATTTTGATGTTTCAAATAGAATATTTTATTCCCTGTGTGTTTTGAGTAGTAGCACCTTTAATGTTTTATCTATTTATATTTGTACAAGGCATATTACACATCTGAAATGAACACAGTACTAATTAGCATAAAGTCAATGTTAGCCTTAGACTTTACAGGTAAGTCTACAGAATACAGAAAGAAAAAATATAATGTCAAATGTACTTCTTAAACAGTTGTATCAGTGGAAAAACCGATGATGCATTCATGTTTTCCTCAATATTTAGTGAGGAGAGCAAAAATGAGTAATAAGAAGGCAAGAAAAAATATCCACTGCATCACTGTAACAGGCACTAGATGATGAGGTCATAGAATGTATTCATCTTTATTTATTCAGAAATTAGCTCCATACCTAGCACATAAACACTCCCATCTCAGGTTTCAGTTCGCTTGTGCTTCTGTAACAAAATAGCTGAGACTGATAAGAACAGAAACTTGTTTCTCACAGTCCAGGAGGCTGAAAAGTTCAAAACCATGGTTCTGGCAGGTTTGGCACCAAGTGAGGTCCCAGTTTCTGCTTCTAAAATGGTAACTTGAATGCTGTGTCCTTACATTAGCTAGTTCCCTTCAGCCCTTTTGTAATGCACTAATCCCATCTATGAGTACAGAGTCCTCATGGCCTAATTACTCCTAAAGGCCTGACTTCCTAATACTGCTGCATTGAGGATTAAGTTTCAAAATGGCTTTTAGAGGGGAGACAAACATTTAAGCTAAAGTATAATAATCCATAATTTTTGAATGAATGAACAAAAAGTCACTTGCATTTAAATGTGAAAAGGTAGATACTTTCGGTGTCAGTTATTTTCTGTACAATTGCAATTATTCCTCATAAAAATTCAGAGCAATAAGTTGGCTTTCAATTAAATTTACACATTAGTTATAAACATTTTAAATGTTAACTCTGTTTCTACCCTTCATGATATTTAATATGTATATTAATTTTACAAGAATTACTTAAATATTTTTCTTCCAATTTTCTAATTCTCTTTCCCTTGTTGAAATGAGCAAACACACAAAATATCAAGTGACAGACAATGCATTGCTAATGTCTTACTTTGGTAAGATACTTTCATTAGTATTTCGAATAGAACTGAGATTTTTATTTTTATATATTTGTTAACCAAACCTGACTCATATTACAGATGATCTAAAGTGTTAATGTAATACAAAACCATTGTATTTCTTGGCACAAAGAAAAAACGTGGGTCATGTCAAACACCTGCCATGACAGTAAAATCATGTCACAAATAGATAAGCTAATTATGTTGAAAAATGATTATGCACACACTATGTAAAGCATTGTCCTTTTCCTTTGTTGGAGGGCATTTATTCATAGACATCATGTGTACTTTCTTCCCAAAGGGTAAGGTTGACCTAGAACCCTATGGATGACCTTTTATAGTTAAGCTTGCCAACTACTTGTCAGAAATGATTAGTGAGAAATGTAGGAAAGAAAATTTCCCCTGTTGATAACAGGGGGCAAATAGAAGATGCCCTGAAGTTGTCATAAGGAATCACATTTTTTTCAATAAGAATATTTTTTATTTGATAATATCTAATATCACAGATCAACCTTTATTTATACATATTCTAGACATGTGTTGAACTTGACAGGTTTCAGTAATAGAAAATTCTGTGGCAACTCACAAAAGAGTATGTGTGCATTGTAATCATTTTTATTATAAATAATAACTGTGTCTTTTCTTGATAAAATGAAGATATAATAAGTCATGATTTCCCCTCAATCATATCTTTTAGAAACTGAGTTTATGTTTCTTTGGATTTATAATAATCCCAAACTCACATTTTATGTTAAAATACTCATTAAAATGTGATAATTTATTACAACTTTATTTTGGATTATATTCTGAATGTCTTACAACATGAAAGCTAAAGAATGCTTTTTTTGAAACAGATTTACATAAGCCTCACAGTCTGTATTATGAAATTATTAATGTTAGAGTGACATTTTGATCTACTAGATTCATAAAATTAGTGAGAATTCTTCAGCTATTATTTTGAATCCTCTCTTTATATCTCTTAATAATACAGATAACACAGATTTGAGCTACAGGAAAATGTAATATGCATTGTGTTTGAACAAAGTGTGTTATAATTTTGGATGTACATCAGCCTATACTGTATCCCTATGTTGTGTAAGACGAATATCCTAGATCATATTGGATTATTACAGTTAATAATATTTTACATTAAACATCAAAAAATAATATGGCATTCATTTATAACCCAGAAAAAGGAGTAACTCCCAGGAGAAATTTAGTTTTCATTGCTCCTTATGCTAACAACTTTAAAGTTCAAATGCTAACTTTCTATCTCCATTTTATTTAGAATGTATAATAAATCTTTCATGAAAAAAGATGAATTTCTATTTTTTTTTTTTTTTTTGAGATGGAGTCTCTCTCTGTTACCCAGGCTGGAGTCCTGTGGCGCGATCTCGGCTCACTGCAAGCTCCACCTCGTGGGTTAACACCATTCTCCTGCCTCAGCCTCCCGAGTAGCTGGGACTACAGGCACCTGACACCATGCCTGGCTAATTTTTTTTGTATTTTTAGTAGAGGCGGGGTTTCACCGTGTTAGCCAGGATAGTCTCAATTTCCTGACCTCGTGATTTGCCCGCCTTGGCCTCCCAAAGTGCTGGGATTACAGGCGTGAGCCACCACGCCCGGCCTCTATTTTTGAAAGTTACCTTTTGTCATTTTTTCATCTGCAGTAGTGTGGATTAGAAACCTGGCTCAGTCCTACCACTAAAATAATTCTTAAAAGTTGGATGAAACATTAAAAAAATCTTGCTTTAGTGTCACAACGATCAGGCAAGAAGACAACAATTTTATGAAAATTAAGGTTTTACGTTGAGAGCATTCTCTGGTCCTGATAAGGATGAGGCCATGTTTCTTGGGGCTGTAAAAAGCAGGGGACCAGAGACAAAGCTCAAAGTCCAGCCAAATTGGAAGTGCAGTAAGAGAAACCTCTTACACTATTGGTGGGAGTGTAAATTAGTTCAACCATTGTGGAAGACAGTATGGTGATTCCTCAAGGATCTAGAACTAGAAATACCATTTGAGCCAGCAATCTTATTACTGGGTATATACTCAAAGGATTATAAATTATTCTACTCTAAAGACACAGGCACACGTATGTTTATTGCAGCACTATTTACAATAGCAAAGACTTGGAACCAACCCAAATGTCCATCAATGATAGACTGGATAAAGAAAATGTGGCACATATACACCATGGAATACTATGCAGCCATAAAAAAAGGATGAGTTTGTGTCCTTTGCAGGGACATGGATGAAGCTGGAAGCCATCACTCTCAGCGGACTAACACAGGAACAGAAAACCAAACACCACCTGTTTTCATAAGTGGGAGCTGGACAATGAGAACACATGGTCACAGGGAGAGGATCATCAGGGAGGGGCTGTAGGGGGTGGGGGCCTAGGGGAAGGATAACATTAGGAGAAATACCTAATGTAGGTGACGAGTTGAAGGGTGAAGCAAACCACCATGGCACATGTATACCTATGTAACAAAACTGCAGGTTCTGCACATGGACACAGGGAGAGGCACATTACACACAGGGACCTGTTGGGGGTGGAGGGCAAGGGGAGAGAGAGCATTAAGACAAATACCTGCATGTGGGGCTTAATACCTAGATGATGGGTTGATAGGTGCAGCAAACAACCATGGCACATGTATACCTATGTAACAAACCTGTACGTTCTGCACATGTATTCCAGGACGTAAAGTGAAATATAAAAAAAAAAAAGAATGCCCTTTTCTGGGGTTCTCACTAATATGACCTGTGTAACTTGAAAATCCTCAAGCCAGAAATTTAAAGTGATCTCATTCTGTTTATAACCCTGGGCCCTTGGTACAAACAAATTCATATAATCCTTTTGGGAACCCTATTTCAATTCTATCCTAAAATTATTTGCATAAATATACTTCCATTAGTTAGGAATTGACAGTAAAACAAAACAAAACACACAGAGAAAGATGGTGCATGAAAAGAATATAGGAGGAAAACAGGGAGATAAAAGAATCACATGAAGAAAGACTCCAGATACTGGAATTATAAGAATGTATAACAAACAAGTTTGAATTAAGTAAGAATTAAAATGAATGATTTAAAAGTTTAATTCAAACAATAGTAAACACACAACTGACACATTCATAATATATTAGAGATAGCTAAAGTGAGAATAACCACATAACGTAAAACATAGTTAAATTCACTTTGACTATTAAGAGATGTATAAAAATGAACAATAAAGAGAAAGGATTCAGTGATATGAAAGACAGAATGAAAATGACTATCATATATTAAACTGGAGTCTAATATATTCATTAGTGAGATTTACTGACATCCCTAATGAAAGACATCAAATTCTCAGATTCAGGAGAAATAAGACATTACACTCAAGATACATAAGATGAATTCATTCCTCGGCACGCCTAAGTTTTTATCATAACCTGTACCTTCAATCATCTTCATTCTTCCTGACCTGATCTATTTTTCTCATCGTATTTACCATCTTCAAACATATGGTACCCATCCTATTTACTTTGGGTATCTTATATTACAATATAATCTCAAAACAGATTTTGTTGATTTTATTTACAAGATGTAACCAAAGGGCCTAGATTTTCTTTATAGCATAGTATATGTTCAAAATTTATTATGAAATAAATATAAAGTACATTTATGAAAGGTGAAGGAGAATATAAAACAGAGGGAAGATCTTCAGAACTACCACAACAAAATGACACATAACTTAAATGTCAAAATACCAACACTGACTTCTTATCAACAGCAATAAAAAGTAGGAAAAATTTTGGAAAATATCCTCAATGAGTTTAGACACACTTCTATACATTAGAGGTTTATAAAACACAAAAACTCCTTTTATAAATGAGTCAAAATAATGACATTTTAGACAAAGAATAACAGAAAATTTATCATCCAAAAGCACCTTCCAAAGAAATCTCAAAAGACAAATTTCAAACAAAGGAAAATGATCACAGATAAAAGATTTGGGATAAAAAAATAATAATGAGAAAAATAGAATATATATGGGAGGTATAAAAAAGAAAATAAAATTTACTTCAATACAAAATTGAAATGTGTAAAGACGTTTTGGTGGGGGTCTCCATTGCTCTTCAGCTTTGATTATTTGTTTAAAAAACTCTCAGAACTCAGAGAAGCAATTATACTCATGTTTACAGTTTATTAAAACAAAAGGATGCAGAGTCATATCAACAAAGGAAAAAGATTCTCAGGGCAAAGTCCAGGAGACTCCAGGCACAAACTTACAAGTGTCCATCACAGCAGAATCACATGCAGATACACTTCAATCTCCCAGTAATGCTGCATAAAACCACATGTGAATTCTTGGCAATTAGAGCAGCTTATTTATTCTTTGATGTCCCAGGTTTTTATTGGTGGTTAATCACATAGGCATGTGATGCCCACGTGGCAAAACTTGGCAAATTCAGCTTCCTTTCCATGTTCCCTCTAGAACAAAACCAGGCATTCAGCATAAATCATATCTTAGAATAAATGTATCTGGTTACATTGATGCCACATGGTTCAAATAAATACAGCATGGCTCAGGGCCTCAGGCATATAAAGTCAGTCATTCACCATAAACCCAAGGCCTCAGATATACAAAAACACTCTTCACGGTAAGACTATTTCCAGAACTCGGAGGCTAGCTAGTCCTAAAAACAAACCTTACCTTTGAATGTGCAGGGTTGAAGAAACCCTGGCCTGCTGAGTTAACACATTCTTGCCTAATCCATATTTATTGTCCCTGGTCTAATCTCTCCTGTAGCAAAACAATCATATTTTTCTGAGCATCTACTTTGAATATGGCATTTATATGACAGTAACAACAGTAATATTAACATGAATATGCCTAGCATTTTATGGACACAGTGTAGGGTAAAGATTGATTTTTAAAAATTACTAATGCATCCTACAAGGCCATTACATACACTTTAATATTTTGTACAAATGAAATTACTCATTCCTCCTCTCAATCTACTTTTATTTTTACTTTTTGATAAATCTGTGCAGAACTATTTAGCATTGAAATTAGATAATGGTTAGCTAAATTCTGTTTTCTCAGGCCATTTATTATTCACCCAGATTACATTCTGAAGAGGCTTTAACTCAATATCTTAATACATTTGATTATCAGTATAAGCATTATATAACTTCTCTACATAAGATAGTTGAATCTTACCAACAATGTTAGTGTAATGTCATATTGCAGTATGATCATGTTACAATTCAGTTTTATTACAGAAAAAGTTATTACAAATGATACAGCTATTTGTTACAGCTTCTCAACATAATTGGTTCTTGTCTTTTTACCGTATAGTATTATAAATAAGTGTTATTACTACTCAGCATGATTTGATTATTTCTGGGTTTCTAATGGGTTGTGGACTTAGCCAGTCACCCTGTCTCAGTTCACAGGCCCTAATTGACAATGGTCTCTACTATATGCTGTCATACACCAGGATACACTCCCTTCCTATAGACAAGACACAAGAATAAGAATAGTTTATATCTCTGCTACCTGTACTACACGATGTCTTATCCTTATCTATTCTTGGGGCAATGGCAATAACAATGAATTAATATAAATTATGAGTGACCTCAGAGATGGGGTCCCTAAGATTATATAAATGAGTCCTTCTGCATCTAAGAAGAACCATTGCCCTGTGGTTATTTAGGCCTCCATCTGTGTTAAAGTGATAAAGTGATGCTATTGAGTCATAATACAAGCTCATTACCAGTGTTGGGTCCTAGCATTATCCATCATTAATTGTTGAGTCTACCATACCAAGTTCACTAAAACTTCATCATTTTTTCCAGGTTGAATCCCATCCCTTCCTCTCTCATAGACGAGAATTCCCTCTAATCTATTTATTTTAGTTAATAAATCTTCTTTCCTTAAAAGCCGTTCATGATTAAAAATGAATTCAGCTTTTCTCACAATGCCTAGATCAGCATCTATCTCCCTGAAGGTTTTTTTCTGTTTGTAGGCCAATGCTTAACCCAAGAGGGTTGTTGTCATTGTGTACTAGATTTAACTGGAATGAGGAACCATGTTTTACACTCCAAACTGTTTGGTTCTCAGTATGAGGATAAAAATAAGAAAAAACATAACAACAAACAAACAACAACAACAAAAAAGGGTTCTCTACAATTTTCGAGAAACAGAAGAGGAAGAAATGCTTCTCAATTCATTTTATAAGCAAGCATGACACTTAGAAGAAGACAAAGATGATAAAAAAAGAAAAGGAAAACAAACAAACAAAACTTTAGAACAATATAACCTAGATGCAAATCTACAAATATACCCTAGATGCAAAAACCTCAACAACTTGAATACGACACTATGTAAAAAAATGACACATGACCAAGCCATGTTTATTCCACAAATGCAAGACAGTTGCAATATTTTTAAAAATCTAATAATATAGTTCATCATATTAATATTCTAAAATAGGAAAATGCATGATCATTTCAAGAAATGCAGGAGAAAAAGACGCTATTCAGCAGTTACTTGTGATAAAAATTCAGCAAACCAGAAATAGCAGAAAATTCCTTCATCTTGATAAAGAGCATAAAAAAATTCCATCATATTTAGCTGTGAAACACTGAATGTTTTCCACATGTATGCTCAGGAATAAAGCAAAGATGTTTGCTTTTATCACTCTTTTTCAACAAAATACTTAGAGTTCTATCCAGTGTGTAAGGAAAAAAAGGAAGAATAAAATAAATGCAGACTGGAAAGAAATAAGTAAAACTGTTCCTATTTGTAAATAATATGATTATATATGTGGAAATTTATACAGCATTTAGGAGAGAGAAGGAATGTAGAAAAGGGAGAGGAAGGGGGAGGCAAAAACAAAGGGGAAGGAGAAAGTAAAAGAACAGTGGAAGGAGAAGCAGTGTCTCATAAAATTAAGAAGGATTTAGCAAGATTAGGACAAAAGGTAAAAACAGGTTTCCTGATATTTTTAATTGCATTTCAATAGCTTTCCAAACATAAATATTTCTCAGGCAGTTGAATGCTTTGGTCAATTTTGAGAGTGATGGAAGGCTGTTTTAATGAATTTCTAGTGGCCTTTTGTGTAGAGGATTTGCTGGTTTTTCAAGTGACCATAGTCCACATTGATGGGTTGATTGAATATGGAAACCATCTTGAGCTCCCAAGATAAACGCCAATTAGTAATGATATATTTTACAAACACACGTGCATGCACACACATACACACACAGACATGAGAGGATTTAATTGGATAATATTTTGCTGAAGTTTTTGAAATCTAAATTCATCATCTAAATACATATTTGTCTACAGGACATTTTCTTGTAATGTCTTTTTTATGGTTTTGGTATGGGGATAATGGTAGACTCATAAAACATGTTGAAAAGTGTTTCCTCTTATTATTTTGAAATACGTCCCATCAATACCTAATTTATTGAGGGTTTTTAGCATGAAGGGTTGTTGAATTTTGTCAAAGGCTTTTTCTGCATCTATTGAGATAATCATGTGGTTTTTGTCTTTGGCTCTGTTTATATGCTGGATTACATTTATTGATTTGCGTATATTGAACCAGCCTTGCATCCCAGGGATGAAGCCCATTTGATCATGGTGAATAAGCTTTCTGATGTGCTGCTGGATTCGTTTTGCCAGTATTTTATTGAGGATTTTTGCATCAATGTTCATCAAGGATATTGGTCTAAAATTCTCTTTTTTTGTTGTGTCTCTGCCTGGCTTTGGTATCAGAATGATGCTGGCCTCGTAAAAAGAGTTAGGGAGGATTCCCTCTTTTTCTATTGATTGGAATAGTTTCAGAAGGAATGGTACCAGTTCCTCCTTGTACCAAATGCTCATCATCACTGGCCATCAGAGAAATGCAAATCAAAACCACAATGAGATACCATCTCACACCAGTTAGAATGGCAATCATTAAAAAGTCAGGAAACAACAGGTGCTGGGGAGGATGTGGAGAAATAGGAACACTTTTACACTGTTGGTGGGACTGTAAACTAGTTCAACCATTGTGGAAGTCAGTGTGGCGATTCCTCAGGGATCTAGAACTGGAAATGCCATTTGACCCAGCCATCCCATTACTGGGTATATACCCAAAGGACTATAAATCATGCTGCTATAAAGACACATGCACACGTATGTTTATTGCGGCATTATTCACAATAGCAAAGACTTGGAACCAACCCAAATGTCCAACAATGATAGACTGGATTAAGAAAATGCGGCACATATACACGATGGAATACTATGCAGCCATAAAAAATGATGAGTTCATGTCCTTTGTAGGGACATGGATGAAATTGGAAATCATCATTCTCAGTAAACTATCGCAAGAACAAAAAACCAAACACCGCATATTCTCACTCAGAGGTGGGAATTGAACAATGACATCACATGGACACAGGATCACATGGACACAGGGGACTGTTGGGTGGGGGGAGGGGGGAGGGATAGCATTGGGAGATATACCTAATGCTAGATGACGAGTTACTGGGTGCAGTGCACCAGCATGGCACATGTATACATATGTAACTAACCTGCACAATGTGCGCATGTACCCTAAAACTTAAAGTATAATAAAAAAATACAAAGCAACCTCTTATTAAAAAAAAAGTGTTTCCTCTTTTTTATTTCTTAAACTTTTGTGTAATGTATAAATTATATCTCCTTAAATATTAGTAAAATTTGTCAGTTCGTTTATCTAGGTGGGTATTAATAAATTTAAAACATATATATAGGGATGTGCATGTTATTGCTTTCTTTTTGAGTTTGCCTTAGTTTGTATCTTTTGAGGGATTTATACACTTAATCTAAATTAACTAATTTACATTTATAAATTTCATCATGGGATTCATTTAGTTATCCTTAAACTGTTGTAGGACAATGGAAATGTTACTTCTATCATTCTTTTTTTGTTGTTGTTTATTTGTTTTGAGACAGAGTCCCGTTCTGTCACCCGGGCTTGAGTGCAGTGGCCTGATCTCTACTCACTGCAAATTCCACCTCTCAGCTTCAAGCAATTCTTGTGCCTCAGCCTCCCGAGTAGCTGGGAATGCAGGCATGCGCCATCACGCTCGGCTAATTTTTGTATTTTTAGTAGAGACAGGGTTTCACTATGTTGGCCAGGCTGGTCTGGAACTCCTGACCTCAAACGATCCGCCTGCCTTGGCCTCCCAACGTGCTGGGATTACAGGCATGAGCCACCACCCCCAGCCACTTCTATCATTCTTAAAATTTGTAAATTATTTATTTCCTATTGTTTTCTCCTTAGTCTGGCCAGAGATTTAACAATTTTATTGATCCCTTCAAAGATCTAAATTTAGTTTAATTTACTTAGCTATATAATTTTTCTCCGTTTAATGTTGTTTATTTCTTCATTAACCTTTATTATTTTCTTCTTTCTGATTGCTTCAGAATTAATTTGTTCTCATTTTTATAATAACAAGTTGGAAGCATTCATCATAATTTCAAGGTAATTTTTCTTTTCTAATGCAAGCTCTTAATGGGATAGATTTTTCCCTAAACACAGAAATTTCCACATTTTGATATGCTATACTTTTATAAATTTCTCCTACTTTTGGCTAGGTTCATGTTTAAATATACATATGTGCAAGAATATTTTCCCTTGATTTATATGGATTTAGAGGTTAAAAAAGGCAAAAAAAAATTTTGGAAATTTCTAGGAGACTTAGTTCACCATAATTGTTACATATTTGTGCATATGTTGCAAGTAATGTATTGAGAAAAGTATTTATATCTGTATACACATTTGGTCCTTAATGATGAAATTAATGCACAGTTGTCTAACTATAATAATTTCCTTATAATCACACTGGTTTTCCTTTGGTGCCACAAGATGATGAATCTCACTTTAGTGTGACCAAGCAAAATGAGGTACAAAAACAGTCCAATCAATGTGAAAATATCTCAAATTCATATGAATTTTTAAAATATTTTATATGTAAATTAAATTAGAAATTAAATATATATAATATATTTTATTTCAGAAATATTTGCTTGCCTTTTGGAACTCAAAGTTCAAAACCTTCTATTGTCATCTTTAAATAACTAATTTTTAAGTTAATTTCTACTTGGTTCCATGAAAATACTACCACACAATGTGGAGATAAAGAAAACATTTACAGAAAAATTGTCCATATGGACACATTTTAAACAGGTGATCTAATTAGCATAATAGCCACCAAACTGGTAAATAAACAGTTTTGTTGATTTGCTGCTTAATCAGCATCTATTCAGAATTCTGTAATATTGTTTAGCAAAACCATTTATTTCCATCCATAAATGTATTTGATAAATTTATGCCCAGTAAACTTCCAGGTAAACCATCGAAATATTAACTGTTTTCTACAAGTGATGGTCTTTTTTTTAAGCTGCTTTCTATAGTGAATTGATGAGAGTGAATGAAGATTAAAATGCTTATTCTGTAATAAAAGCCAATGCCAGCATGCTGATATATAATCTCTATAGATCAAAAAATATTCATGCCTTATTCTCAGATTTTTAATAGTGGCTCTAAGCAGTCTTAAAAATTTATTATTTAGACACCCTATCCTATATTTTAAAAATATTTTCTTAGTATACTGTGGATGTTATACAAGTCATATAATGGATAGAGAATTTCTTACATAAATTTACGATATAATTTTTTTAAATAAAACTTTTGTGAAATTATTTTCAAATGTTATAAATGTTAATGAGTTTTGTTATATTGGTTCCAATATTTATCATATATGGAAAATGTCATTTTCCCTGGGAATTAATATTTGGAGCTGGTGTTTAAGAAAAACCATGTTTGATGTTGGAAAATGCTATGTCCGGTATAACTATAGATGTTTGGAAAGCAGCTCAGTTATGCTAAAGATAAAGAAAGGAGAGAAAAATGACAGAAGGGGAGGTTTGAACAAAACAAAATAATACCTGAAAATGTTGAATGGATATGTAATATTTGTGAATGTTTATGTTCTCTATTTCACCATTATTTAAACATTTATATTTTCAAAGGGAGACAATAATTATATTTTGAAATCATTTTATTTTTTTATAGAGTGCTGTATTTTTTCTTTTCAATTTCAATTTGGTGAGCAAACAAAATCAGTCAGAATATTATACATAATTAGGTTTCCTTTTTGAGATTTGTTGAAACTCTTTATCCTTTATGTATGTATTTCAAGTAGTATAATAAAAAAGAAATATAAAATGATTAGATATACATAAAAGTATTGTAGATTATGTTTTTCATATTTTCTTTCTTGTAATGTATTTTGCAGATATAGCCATTCCAGATTATGATTTCACAAACTAAGATGATTCTCAGTAGGGAAGCTTTACTGCATGTCGTTTTCATCAAAGGGAGCTTAGTTTATTTGCCTGTCTGAATATTGACATTATATTACTAATTTACACATTGGGGAAAGGGTCAAGAGAACTCCAAATTTTTGTTGACTTGATATTAACCTGAAAGGGGAATGTTAATAACTGACAAAATATATCCACAGTAGTTAGACATCAAGTTGTGTTTATTTTTTAATCTACTGCATATTATTGAATTATTTATATAGATAGATGATAGATAGATAGATAGATAGATAGATAGATAGATAGATAGATAGATTTATTAGATGTACAGGAAATAGAATTCACTGGTGGGCATGCGTAAAGAGGGGGCAGCTCTTTTCTAATGCAGGGCTAGCTGCTTGTCCAGGGGCCCATGATTCCAGGGCTATATTTGGCCCCACAGCCATCCAGGATGAGTTGTTTCTCAGCCACCAAGTCTTAAAATGTATATGCATTAAACTTAGTAAAATCGCACTTCTTTGAGATGTGGCTTTTTGGGCATTCACTGAACTTGAATTTGGCCCTAAATAAGGCCTCAATCACATGCTCCAGGGTTTGCAGCTTGGTATGGATGAACATGGCCAATGTGAACTCTGACCTCTGGGTCCTGAGGCTTTCCAAAGACATACTACATCCGGTCTTAAACCTAGACTAGGGAAAGCACTAGATCCAAGACATAAATGTCCAATGGCAAAGGCTGTTGTACACAAGGAACAGGCTGCTGTACACTACCTAGGATGCTGCTGTTTGCAGCCCTTGCACACCAGGCCCCATGTGGCTTAATTGATTGTAGAAATTATTTTATATGTTAAGTTTTTGGGGATTCGTATCTTTTATTCAAGATAGCTAAATGTAATTTATATTAGACCATATACAGTAAGTTGTAAATTATAGAAGTTGTGCTTATCAAAATCATATTCAGTGGGCAATATGGCCTTTAATATAATGAAGTTTACTGATAAAAATTAAAATAAAATAATGTGGTTTTGTAGTGCTCTTGTATGTCAACTAAAACAAATTAGCAAAACCTATTGAAACCCATAATCATTTAGACTATATACTTACACTTTGGGAGGCCAAGGTGGGCAGATCACCTGAGGTCAGGAGTTCAAGACGAGCCTGGCCAACATAATGACATCCCATCTTTACTAAAAACACAAAAATTAAACAGGCGTGGTGGTGCATGCCTGTAATTTCAGCTACTCAGGAGGCTGAGGCAGGGAGAACTGCTTGAACTTGGGAAGGGGAGGTTACAGTGAGCCAAGACTGGGCCACTGAACTCCAACCTGGGCGACAGAGGGAGACTCCATCTCAAAAACAAACAAACAAACAAACAAAAACACAACAAAAAAACTATCTACTTAAATACCATTCTATTAAAATAAATATTTTTCTGTGATCTTAGGTTTGTTTTGTCTCAATAATATAAATAGTGTATTGGTTGTCTCAAAGTGTTAAATGGAAGCATATTTTATGGCATTGCTGAAATATCTACCAACTTTTCTTACTGTAAGTTATGCAATGGTGCATTGATTAATGCATTGGAACTTGTTAAGCAGTTTGCATGTCTGAAAAACCAAGGTTCAGAGGTATGTAGGTTAAATCCGGCAATCAAATATCAGAGATATTTCAGAATATTATTTTTGTATACCAGAAAACACTTTTCAAAAAAAAAAGTAAGGTCATTAGGAAGGCATTGTAAGGTTAATCTTTTCCAGCAAAGCTATTACATTTATTTTTCTGGCGTTCTTTAGTTATAAAAAGTAGAATGTAGTTATAGGATCTAGTCAGCGTTAAATTGATTGAAAAAATGAAAAACACTGTTTCATTTTTAAATAGATTAACAATTATTAAGCAAGTTGTTTATGTTGTCCCACTGATATACTAGAATGTGCTACATTCTTTTGGGCATCTTTTAGACCATAGGGCTAAAATTTTGAGAATGACAGAGAGACAATTAGGAGCTCAGCACAAAGCAAAATGTTATGAATCAGGAAAATAAATAGAACAGAGATCAAAATTAGATAGATGCAGAATTGGAATGATACTGAAAACAAGAGATGGAACTGCAGAAAATACTATGGCAGATCATTCATTCCTTTGAATGGTGAAAGTAGTTAATACAATGGCTAACAATTGAAATGAAAAACCAGACCCAGATGAAAAAATGCAAACCAGTAAACTTACCTAGTCCTATTATTTTACTCAATTGTAGGAAATACATGAAAAGAAAGTTGTTCATTATGAATCCTTTTTTCGAACATGGGCAGAAGGCACCACTAAACCTTTCTCATTTTTTTACTCAAATATTTGTGTTTTCTCATAGAACTTATAATTTTAATTTATTTTTCAATATATGTTTCCCGTACAGTCTAGTTGGATTCATAGTTGCAATGTTTCATGTGGTATATTTGCTCCCTATGGAATAGAACATAACATTAATCTTTAGATGTGTCATTAGAGAGATTTGTATATATCCACATAAATCTACAGTTGCAAGTAGAAAAATTATCCTGTGAAAATTTTGTGATATGAATGTCTTTCAACTTTTTAAAAAGTAAAGAGAAAGTGATGAACAAATATGAGTTGGAAATCAGAATGAACAAATCATGAAAATATAGTGTACCCCTTCAAAAATTTTGAAAATTAGGAGAAATCGGTAGAACAGCTGTATTATCATTTACAAAAATGTTTCTCTACCTATAGAACAAACAATTACTTTGTCTTCTAATTTCCAAATAACTTACAGAACATTTATTTCCTACTGTCACTGGAATGGCAGGCTGGCAGGCTGAGTTGGTAGCCCAATTGGTTCCTCACATCAAAAGATTCCCTTTATTATTTCCTTATTTTCTCTTTAATTCTGGCACTCCTTCATGATTGAACTTACAGATGTTCTTTTGTCTGCTAATTTTCGAGTAAGCCTGTGCTCTCTATAACTTTCAGTCTCAATATCCTTCTACCATCAGCCTTTTGTCTAAACATTCTTATTCTGGTTTGTTTCCCTGAACTCTTGACATCAATCTCTGTTCCTTCAATATTCTGTTTCTTCTACTGGAAGCACTCTTTCCCAGATTTCACCCACTTTACTCTTCTCAATCTCTGTGTCTGAGTTAAATGATTCCTTAGGTTTCTATGTAGGATTGTCTGTCCATCTGTAATTTTTCTATATCTCTCATGTTAACATACTTACATCCTTTACTGAAAAATGTCTCCTTTAAAAAAAAATCAATGTGTTTGTTTACTTTCTTAAAATGCCCTCTAAACTGCAAGGTCAAAGAAGGTAAGTATGATATTTGGATATTAATATCTACCACTTAATACAGAAATGATTCTAGCACTTGTATAGGCAGTATAAGACATAATTTTAGAACTCTAAAATAAAAACTCATAAACTGAAGTTAAATATCCATTTCCCACTGCTATCTCCTTTTCCTTTTAACACATTGATATCATTTGGATCTGTGTCCCCACCCAAATCTCATGTCAAATTGTAAGTCCCACTGTTGGAGGTGGGGCCTGTTGGGAGGCAATTGGATCATCGGGCGGTTTCTCTTAAATGGTTTAGCACCATCTCCTTGGTGCTGTTCTTGTGACAGTGAGTGAGTTATTGTGAGTCTGGTTGGTAAAAGTGTATAGCACCTCCCCACCTCTCACTCTTCTTCCTGCTGCCAGCCATGTGAAGTGCTGGCTCCCCCTTCACCTTCTGCCATGATTGTTAGCTTACTGAGGCCCCCGCAGAAGCCCAGCAGATGCATCATGCTTTCTGTATAATGTGCAGAACCATGAGCCAATTAAACTGCTTTTCTTTATAAATTACCCAGTCTCAGGTATTTCTTTAGAGCAATGTAAGAAAGGACTAATATAGAAAATTGGTAGAGGAATATGATATTGTTGTAAACATACCGGAAAATGTGAAAGTGGCTTTGAAACTGGATAGTGGGCAGAGATTGGAAGGGTTTGGAGAGATCAGAAGACAGGAAGATGAGGGCAAGTTTTGAACTTACTAGAGTCTTGTTACATTGTTGTGACCAAGCTACTGATAGAGACACACAATGAAGTCCAGGCTAAGGAGGTCTCAGATGGAGATAAGGAACTTAATGGGAACTGGAGCAAAGGTGACTTTAGTTAGCCATTAGTAAAAAGGTTGGCTGCACTGTGCGTCTGCCCTAGGGATCTGTGGAATTTTGAACTTGAGAGTATCTCAAGTTCTGGTGGGTATCTGGTGGAAAAAATTTCTAAGCAGCAAAGCATTCAGGAGGTAATCTCACTACTTCTAACAAACTATTTTGATGTGTGTGAGCAAAGAAATGACCTCAAACTGAAACTTATATTTAGAAGGGAAGCAGAGTGTAGAAACTTGAAAAATTTGCAGCCTGGCCATGTGGTAGAACAAAAAGCCCATTTTCAGGAGAGAAATTCAAGCAAGCTGCAGAAACTTGCTTAACTAAAAGGAAGGCACATGCTGATAGCCAAGAAAATGAGGGATACCCTCCAGGGCATTTCAGAGACCTTTGTGGCAGCTCCTCCCATCACAGGCTCAAAGGACAACGAAGGAAGAATGGGACACCACTACATGCATCTCATCTGTTGCAGCTCTAGCCATGGCTCCAAGTGGCCCAGGTACAGCTCAGGATGCTGCTCCAGAGGGTTCAAGCCATAAGTCTTGATGGCTTCCATGTGGCATTAAGCCTGAGGGTGCACAGAGTACAAGAGTTGAGGCTAGATTTCAGAGAATGTATGAGCAAACCTAGATGTACAGTCAGAAATCTGCTGCAGGGTCAGAGCCCTGATGGAGAATCTCTACGAGGGCACTGAAGAGGGGAAGGTGGGGTTGGAGCCACCACACAGTGTCCCTACTGGACCACTATCTAGGGGAGCTATGAGAAGAGGGACAGTATTTTCCAGACCCCAGAATGGTAGATCCACCAGCACTTGTACCGTGTGCCTGGAAATGGTGCAAGCACTCAACACCAGCCCTTGAGAGCAGCTGTAGGAGCTGAACCCTGCAAAGTCACAGGAGTGGAGCAGCACAAGGCTTTGGGAGCTCACCCCTTGCAGTGGTATGCCCTGGATGGCATCAAAGGAGATTGTTAAGCTTTAAGACTTAATAACTTTCCTACTGGGTTTCAGACTTGCATGGGGCCTGTAGCCCCTTACTTTTGGCCAATTTCTCCCTTTTGAAATGGGAGTATTTACCCAATCCCTGTACCCCCATTATACATTATATCTTGGGAGTTTTTTTTTTTTTTAATTTTACAGGGTCTTAGGCAGAAGGGGCTTGCCTCATCTCAGATAAGACTTCAGACTTTGGATGTTTGAGTTAATGCTGAAGTGAGTTAAGACTTTGGGGGACTGATGGGAAGGCATGATTATATTTTGCAAACTGAGAAAGACATAAAATTTGGGAGGGACTAGGGCAAAATAATATGGTTTGGATCTATGTCCCCAACCAAATCTCGTGTCAAATTGTAATACCCAGTGTCAGAGGTGGGGCCTGATGGGAGGTTATTGGATTGTGGAGTGGTTTCTTTTTAATGGTTTAATACCATTTCCTTGGTGCTATTCTTATGATAGTGAGTGAGTGAGTTATTATGAAATCTGGTTGTTAAAAGGGTGTAGCACTTCTCCACCTCTCACTTTTCTTCCTGCTCCCAGCTATATGAAGCACCGGCTCCCTCTTCATTTTCCTACCATGGTTATACATTTCATGAGGCCTCCCCAGATGCGCAGCAGATGCAACATTCTTTCTGTACAGCATGCAGAACTGTGAGTCAGTTAAACCTCTTTTCTTTATAAATTACCCAATCTCAGGTATTTCTTTATAGCAATGCAATAATGGACTAATACACACCTAATAATATTATTTCCTTGAATCACACAATCAATTACCAAAATCCTCTGTGTGAAATGGCTGGCTTCCTTTTATTGGTGGTTAACCACTAATTAAACAATATTTTTGGCGTTTCAATTTTGTTGTTATTATTGTTCAAAGCTTGTACAAAGCCTCCATCAAGTAGTCCAATTATCCAGCTTCTGTCACTCCTGGACAACATTTGTATTTAAAAATACCTTTCAGCCAGGTGACACACACCTGTTGTCCCAGCTACTCAGGATGCTGAGGCAGGAGAAACACTTGAGCCCAGGAGTTCTGGGTTGTATGCACTATGCTGATGAAGTGTCTGCACTAAGTTTGGCATCAATATGTTAGCTTCCAGGGAGCAGAGGACCACCAGGTTGCCTAAGGAGTGGTCAACTCAAAAATTGAGCAGAATAAAACTCCTCTGCTTATCAGTAGTGGGATGACCCCTTTGAATAGTCACTGCACTACAACCTGGACAACATAGTGAGACCCTATTTCTTAACAAAAAAAAGAAAGAAATACCTTCCATATTTCTGCAAGTATGTGAGTTATCTTTGATGTAGTGTTACCTTTTCGCAGTGAATGAAGTGTAATAACCTTTTGCTCATTTTGTTTACAAAAACAAATAAATAAATAAAAGCAGGCACATTCTAAGTGGAATCAAGTTCCAAGTAATACAGACGTAATACTATTTATAGAATAATTCAATTTTATGATATATTTCATGTGTTGCTATCCTCAGTTATATTTACTCATGTATAGTTACACTTGTCAATGTCCTAGCTATAATCACCTATTTTTAGATTTTAATAAATATAATTAAATTAATAGCATTTCTATTTTTATAACAAGTTCTAAAATTAAGCCACAGTTGAAAATTCATGATAAGATTAAGTTTGATTTTTATTTCACTTTTATATGTATGAATCTTAAGAATTTGGTATTTCCTGTCTAATATTTGTCTTCTGTTCTTGGAAACTAATTTCAAATTATTTACAAGTTTCAGAAGTATGCAGTCAGTGAAAAATCCAATATCATTTTGTTCAATATACCTATAATTTGAACTTAAATATGTATACTTCCACAAATGTCACTGAAGCAAGTATTTCAAGTGTTTATTTCCAGGTATAATTTCAATTATGGGGTATTCAGATATCTTGTTTTATCAAAAACTAAACATAATATATTAAATTATTTGAGATATAAAAAGTATATCTTGAAAACAGTGCAGTTCTAAATCTTTAAGGTAGGAAAGCAGCTCAACAAATATTTTCCTCCACTGTCCATGAGGCAAATATCTAATGACTGTACACACACACTCACACTCACACACATACATACACATTCTGTCTCAAATATAGATATATATTCACACTCTGATTCAATGAATTCAACCTCATGACTAAGGATTTGAGTAGTGTTTTTTAACCTTCATCCTTTCCTCTACTGCAATTTATAATTGAATTAGCTTACTTATTTCCTAGTAAAAACATTCCAGCATTGTGATACTATGATAAGGTTAAGATGTGAAAGTGTTTTTTACCATTTATTATAGAAAAACTATCTTATTTTCAGATTTATAACAACCTTTTCAAATCCACTAAGGAAAAGTGTCTATGCCTTATAGATTGAAAAGCTCATCTTTACCAGTTAATTTACATTTTACTTTTTCCTAAAATAAAAGGCTCTCCATATCTGTAGGTACACAGTTTGACTTAATTATCCTATGTTATATATTGTACATAATTATATGAGAGGTAGTGGAAATTTAAACAAATAAAATGATGGCTATTTCTTTTTATTAACTTCATCATATTTCACTGAGGTTTTCCTTACTTTAGGTTTCCTTGATGGCTGCAATGTATGCTAAAAGTAAATTTTTATGTGAAATGTTTAAAATATTTGAAAATGATGCTTATTGTTTGTCAGGTTTTGCCACTATTAGCATGACTCAGTACCCATAGAGTCTGTCTCTTAGGGATGTGAAGCAAATGATTTCTCTGATCCAAAACATTTCATATGCCTTAAAAGTCAAACAATGCAAAGATGTGATATTTAGAATACTAGTTACATAATAATGGATAATGACTTAGCTTTTAAAACAACTGCTTTAAACATGACACATTTAAAGCTAATTTGTAACTTTCATATGTTTCTGAAACTTTTACAGTCACTAAATAATTTGAGGAAAGCAAATGGGTTTCAGACCGATTACAATTTGGAAAGATTGATTATAAATTTTGAATAATATGTAACAAAGAAAAATATGGTCACTTGATTATATACCTCTTACCCAAGATCAAGTAAATACTTTATCAATAGAAAAAAGAAAGAAAAGCAAAAAGAAAAGAAAAAGAAAGCAACACTGTTATATAGAACATTTTTTTTTTTCTAAATGGAATCCAGCAGCAAAAAAAAAGATAATTGAAGATACTATTAAAAGATACAATTTAATATTAATATTGACCACATTTATAAATTCACATAATTTTATAAAACATATGCACTTCTGAGTATAAAACACACATAATACAAAAAAGATTATTACATTTTAAATTGTTAAAATTTCCTCAATAGTTTTTCCACACCTGATGATTACTCTCAGTCTCAACAATATAATTATAAATGATGTTTATTATTCAAAATAGATTATTCTGTGTGTGTGTGTTTTATTCAAATAGGTGGTAAATTATAAGATTTTGCCAGGTGATTCAGAGAAGTAGCCTGGAAAAGTTTATATAGATGGTACTAAATGAAAGATAGAAAATTAAAAATTTATAGTTAAATTTATTAGAAACTTAAAATTCTTTAAAAAATTATAGTTAGGTAAATAAATCAACTAAATTTTTCCTTTTTCCTTCATATTGCAGAGTGTATTATTCCAGCTGGTTTACAATGCAGGCTTCCCTTTTTGATACTAATTTTAACCTGACTTTTATATATCAATATTAAGGAGATGAAAAATAAATGTGATTTTCTCCAGCTCTATATCCCTCCAAGGAGAGCTTTGGAACTGAAATCCTAATCAGGGGTTACATTTTTAATATTTTTGTCTCAAATGAATTTGGAGTCGTCCATAGTATTTCCAAAGTTGCAGAGCAGAAGAGGTTACCAATAACATTGGGTAGTTCTCATCCCAATTACAGAATTAGGCCAAGTTATCAGATATGCAACAAATATCCACTCGGAAAGATTGAATATTTAAATATTTTAATTTATGAAGTATTAGCCTATTGCTCAGTTAAAATATTTTGGAAATTTTTCTTTAAAAAAATGTATCAAACTTGTGGCTAGATGACATTACTGACTCATTTTGCATCTGATCAAAACAAATAATGCATAAAACAAAGCAATGTAAGTTATAAAGCATTTTAAAATTGAAATAAGAGAACTTTATTTCTGTTGCATATCAAATGGGATTTATTGACTTCCTTTTCTCAAAAATGTCATATAGAAAACATTTCTACCCTCTAAAAATTACTAATAACATTAGCATCAATGACTTACAAGTAGACACAAGTAAGATGAAACACAGATTAACTCATACCATCAAATTCATATGGTCAAGTATAATCCCATTATATAACTATTTTCTATCACTAAGCATAGTCCAGCTATAAGTGTAAAAGGATGATGAAAAATGTTGCTAAAACATTAAGTGGAAATATACTGAAAAGAATCCCCAAAGACAAGAAATACAAGAACACACCAATTTGCCATCACACTTTATGTTCAGCCCTTTAGTGAAAAAAAAAAGTTTTCTAATTAATATTTCATTTACATTGGGGACAAGTACATAATGTAGTCATCAATTTGCTTAGATTCTGAAATACCATTCATTTATGTACATATTTTCTCTATTCAAATGTACTATTCACATCACTTGTCAATTTGCATATATTAAATCATCATGCAAAATTTACCATATTTTGAATATTTTATTAATAATGACCCTTTTCTACAATTTTTATATGCACTTAAATTTTAAACAGCCAAACATTCAAAGGCTTAAAAATCAACACTTGAATTTTAAAATACTATTTGTATGAAATGAAATATTTAATTACAAATGTTAACTATATGTTATTGCTGCAACTATTGGGATAGACAGTGGGCAGTTAGTATAAGCTACTTTGTTAATAAATAAAATTTTAAAAATAATCAATGGAATCTTCATTTCAAACTACTTTGTTATTTCATTTCATTTAAATTTAGCATAAACTTTACTTCGGCAGCCAATTCCTTAGTTGTTCTTCTCCATTAACTCATGACTACTTTAGCTCTTGATGCCAAGCATCTCTCCACATATATATATGAATTGTTTGGCTCATTATAATCTTACAGGACCACTGTTCTGTAGGTAGTTCATCATTGACCGAAATGTTGTTATTAGGCAGGGCATGATTGTATATTATTTTTATTTACCACCGAATGGCAATATTAAATATGTTACAAGAATGGTTTGGATATTAAATCCTTATTATTCTTATTATTGTTATTGAGGCAGAGTCTTGCTCTGTCTTCCAGGCTGGAGTGAAATGGCACTATCGTCTCGGCTCACTGCAACCTTCGCCTCCCGGGTTCAAGTGATTCTCCCGCCTCAGCCTCCCGAGTAGCTGGGACTACAGGCGCACTTTACCATGCCTGGCTAATTTTTGCGTTTTTAGTAGAGATGGGATTCACTCACCACGTTGGCCAGGCTGGTCTCAAACTCCTGACCTCAGTTGATCCACCCGCCTTGGCCTCCCAAAGTGCTGTGATTACAAGTGACCACTCCCAGCCTTAATTCCTTATTCTGAAGACATGTAATTCATATAACAAAAGCAGTAAAAATGTCTAGAATCCTATGTACTTTCCAGAATGCTGTCAAGAGCTAAGCTGCCATGGAGTTGAAATAGCTAATTAAAACAATAAGCCAAAATGACAGTAACAGTCAAATCTTTACTAACTGAGATAGTTTAAGTAAGAAACTAAAGAGGAAAGATCGCTAGCTCCTCCAATGTTCCATTTTGTCCCATGAAACAGCTCCAGGCCAAGGTCATGTAGATCAGCACAAATGCAGATGTGGGAATTTTCTCAGCAAGGATCTTTTGACCAAGGAGCCATGAACAAAAAGCTCCTTTCATCTTATGGACCTGGGTCCTTGGGACAGAAAGAGGAGGAAGGGCTAAGAATGGGAAAATACTGAGTTCTGATTCAGAATAGAGAATAATGATTTCAAGGTTTCCCCTTTCTCCTCTCCCTTATCCCTCTCTCCCTATCATAAGGAGTTCTCTGCAGAGGTTTTCTATTGAGGGTCCCTGATAAGGATAGCTCAGATGGGGGTGCCTGAGACTTGAATGGCAGACATGCACAGGAGGATGGTTGGCTAGCGGGGAATGAGTCCTAGACTGCAGCTCCCATTAGACATTGTAATGCACCGGCTGTTTGCCAATTCTGGTATAGGGAGAGTATCTTTCTCTAGTGAGGCCTGCCAGGTAAAGCCATTGTCATGGCCTATGGTTAGGCCTGAAAGATTACACATAGGGTTTCTGCCTGGAGTTGGACTCCTCAAATGCCTTTTGGATTTTCTGTCAAGTGGTAAACATTAATGGAAGATTAAAACAACTCCAATTTGACAAGACAACTAAGGGCACTGTTCATGAAAAGTGGGCTCTTGCTGTGGAAACTTGGATAATTTAGGATACTATAGAGAAGTGTGGAATGAATAATATAAAAAGAATGGTACAAATACCATCCACAGTTCCATGATCAGTTATAAAATTAAGTATGTAATACATTCTTGGGTTTTCTTCTCTTCTGCATTGTCATGTATATAATTGTTTGTCTTATTTTATCTTCCATTTTTCCCATCATTTTTAGGGTAGGCTGGTTTGAATAACTTCATAATTTATTATCTTATTTCAGGATATTAAGACATAGTTGAGACTGAAGCTGAAGAGGAGTGAATATCATGGATACCTATTTTGGATAGGACCACTGCATTTTAATTTGTGCAACATATATTTGAATTATATTTGACAGGATCATGTACTTGTTACTGTTACTCTTTTGAAGTTTAAGCTTTAGAAAAGGCAGGTGCATGGATATTGAATAGTCTTAAGCTGGACCATTGGCTATTTCAGACTGGCTTACTCAGGCATATTCCAAAACTCTGGTAGTTTGACTAAGTACTTGCTCAATTTGGAACAACTAAAAATGATATCCCCAGGCTTACTCACAATTCAGGTTTTACATTAAACCTACCTTCTTTAAGGAAAACAGCCTGAGATAGAAGGTGCCTTCCTATTCTTTTTCCTGACAAGCAGTGTAACAAAACCATTTACTTTCCTGTAATGACAGTCACAAAGGACAAAATGTCCAGTCCTTAGTTCTGTGGCCAACATTCTGTGTTATTCAAATATGAACCATGGCTGAGATCCTATGATCAAGAAGCAAGCAGCTATGACAGAAGTACTTTAATGCTTACAGGAAAAAAAAAACAAAGGTAGCAACTCACTGTTAGGTTAGGGTTAGTCTGCAGATACCTGGATTAAGATATTTTAAGCCACTGTGTGTCCCTGGCTGACCAGTGTGAGTTCATTTATATCTATCTCCTCTATTTGGATAACAATAAAAACATAACAGAGGGAGATGGATTCCATAAATATGACTGTTGAAAATGTTATAGCTACAGAGGATCTAAGATGTATGTTTGGTAGTTGGACTAATGTGTTGTTTGGATCAAATAAAATATGTGTTAGAGAATGCAACTGTTTATTCACAGTATAGGGGCACAGTTTAGGCCCAGATCAGTCAGGAAGGTGGCAAACTGTTTCACACATTTCCTGCCATGTAAATCAGAAATGTTGTGTGGAACAGAACTTATATATGAGCTAAAATAAGTAAACACAAAACAAAAGATAGTGACCAAAATCTTTAGCAAGAAGAGGTGCATCACAAAAGGAAAGAGGAACAGGAATGACCTGATATGAAACTATAAGGTACCCCTGTAAGAGATATGAATGGAGGCTGCTACAGTAAGTCTAAGGCCAACAATGTAGAGAGAAACAGATGAAATTTTTCTTTGTGTTGTTAAATTAAAATGTAAACATTTGAGCTTCCCAGCTTCCACATCAAAGTAGAAAAAAAAAGAAATTTGCATTAGAAATGTGTGTCTAGCTTCTATGAAGGATGACAGAAAAAATTATTGTTTCTCAAAGCAGTTTTTCTAAAAGTACATTTGTAAAATGGACAATGTGCCTCAAGTTACAAAAAATTATTTTATTATTCTCTATGTAAATATGTTTCCCATGAGTACATTTAATGATGTTTAGACTAACAATTTTATTTAAATTTTAAGTTAATAAGATAAACTTTGAAACTGGGAAAAAAACAAATAGCAAAGTTAGCATAATTTTAGTGCCAGTGGTTGCACAGGAGATCCTGATTCTCCAGCTTCTCAGTCATGGCAAAAGGAACAACAGTCCGAGCTCTGTCGTTTTTCTGGAGGAGTTCTAGCAATCATTTAGAAGATCAGCCCAAAACCTGCTCCACCAACTCTCCAATCGTGTAAGAAACTAATTCTATATATTAAATTTTGTTTGCCTATATTACCTAAAGATTTATTCTTATAATCTATAATGGAAAATTGAAATTTTGAGTATGCTGATGAAAAAGATTACATTTTCTTAAACAAATATTCACTCCTAAATGATAAATTCAATTATAGGAACAAATCTAGGTAGGCATAAAAAGAGAAAAGTGAAAATACAACTGAAAAATTGAGGCCAGGCATGGTGGCTCACACCTGTAATCCCAGCACTTTGGGAGGCCGAGGCGGGTGGATCACGAGGTCAGGAGATCGAGACCACGGTGAAACCCCATCTCTACTAAAAATACAAAAAATTAGCTGGGCTCGATGGCGGGCGCCTGTAGTCCCAGCTACTCGGGAGGCTGAGGCAGGAGAATGGCGTGAACCCAGGAGGCGGAGCTTGTAGTGAGCCGAGATCCCACCACTGCACTCCAGCCTGGGCGACAGAGTGAGACTCTGTCTCAAACAAACAAACAAACAAACAAACAAAAAAGAAAAATTGAAGCAACTCCACATGCATTCCAGCTTTACAGAGTGAAAGTGTACATGAAATTTTATTAAGAGACAATAATTTATAATGCATAATTAACTCAAGAATTATTTGACACAATTTTGAGCATACTAAAAGGTAACTGGATTTTATAATCTAATTAAAAAGTCATATAAGTAAATACAATGACTATTACCTTTATAAATACTTTAAGACGCATTCGAGTATATGCTATAATGGAAATATTCAGCTGGGCACAGTGGCTCACACCTGTAATCCCAGCACTTTGGGAGGCCGAGGCGGGCGGATCACGAGGTCAGGAGGTTGAGACCATCCTGGTTAACATGTTGAAACCCCGTCTCTACTCAAAATGCAAAAAAAAATTAGCCGGGCATGGTGGCAGGCGCCTGTAGTCCCAGCTACTCAGGAGGCTGAGGCAGGAGAATGGCGTGAACCCAGGAGGCGGAGTTTGCAGTGAGCCGAGATTGCGCTGCTGCACTCCAGCCTGAGGAACAGAGTGAGACTCCGTCTCAAAAAATTAATAAATAAATAAATAAATTAGTAAATTTTGCATAAGTAAATTATACCTCAGTAAATCTGGCTAAAATACAATGTAAATATGTGTATCAACCACCATTAATTTAAAAATTCTAGGGCCAGGCATGATGGCTTATACCTGTCACTTTGGGAGGCTGAGGTGGGAGGATCCCTTGAGCCCAGGAGTTCAAGACAAGCCTGGGTAACAGGGAGAGCCTCATCTCTATAGAAAATTAAAAAATTTAATTAGCCTATCGTGGTGGCTCACACCTGTAATCCCAGATACTTGGGAGGCTTTTTTGAGGTTATAATGAGTTATGATCCAGCTACTGTACTCCAGCCTGGTTACAGAATGACATCTTCTCTCTATAAAAATAAAAATAAAATCTATGACATTTAACTGATTACTTATTTAATCAATTAATTGGAATAAATGATATCCTGATTATGACATTTCAATAGACATATTATTATTTATTTTAATATTTGAATAGAGTAAATAAAGTCCTATTTTTCTTTCAATTTGTCATTTATTTTATGTTGCTTTGAATAGAAAACTAATGCTGCAATTGTGTACACCATTAAATCATTAGGTTCTAATTTCCTTGATCTATTATGGAAAGTGATTTTCAATTTGAATATCAAGGGCATTATTTGCAGAATATTGTTATTCTGCAAATATATTCTGCAAATACATTCTGTAATATTTAAATATCATAATCAAGCAAACTCTTAAATGTGACACCTGAAACAATTATAGGCAAAGAAAATACTAGTAATATAGCTCACAGATAAAGCTTATTTAGTATAAAGTATGCAAGGAACTTCGGATTCAGACAATATGGCACAGATCCATGTTTTTCCCGCCTCTTTTTGTTATGCACAACTCTATATTTTGAAAATGACACATGTGACTAACATGAAAAAGCTCTAAGAGATGGAGGTAAACAGAAGAAGAGTTAGTTTGATATGCAAGGAATGGTGAAACAGCACAACAGCAAGGCATCTTGTGTATCCTCACTGGACAGAAGAAGGCCTTCAGACTTATTTTTCCTAATCCCCCAATCTAGCAACAGAAGATACCTCAAGTAAGCTCCTTCCTCCCTTGGATCAATCAGGAGCCGCTAGCTTGAGACACCCACCACCATCCAGGAGAAGCAGCTAGGAGAAACGCTAAGAGAGGTGCTCTCCTTCCCAGTACAGCTTGAGGCTTCCTTTTCTACCAGGAAGCACAAAGGTGGGAAAATAGAACCAGGAAGAGGGACCTAGTAGAGAAAGTGGCCTGGCTTAAGAAGCTGCTTTGTCCCTGCAGGCCTAAGACTCTCTTCCCAATGACCCCAGAGTAGCCAGGGGACATTGGTTGGGGGATTCTACCACACCCCTCACAACATACCTCAGACACCTGGTAGCCTAACCTGGAGAAACTGCTTCCACTGCCATAGGCAGCACTAACAGGGAGCAGTGGAATTCCCAGCAGCACCATATTAATCAAAGAGTCTGAAATCACAATGCAAAAGCTCTAAACATTAAGTTGGTATTGAAACTACAGCCAAAACAATTGGCCAGTGCAGGACAGTTCTCCATGTGGCCTTGGATTGACCCAGTTCTCTTCCCTTTCTTCCTTGTAGGTCTTAATAATTACTGTAGATTATGCTGGGAATACATTATGGTGAGATAAGGAGGGGCTGACTGGACTAGCTGGGCCTGTTGCTCTTTCCTCTGGAAGCAGGATGTCCCTCAAAGCTTTAAGTCAATGTTTCACATTGGCTCTGAGGTATATAACCCTAAACAGGCTGTCTTAAAGAGTCCTGGCTGGGTGTGGTGGCTCATGCCTTGTAATCCCAGCACTTTAGGAGGCCAAGGTGGGTGGATCACCCGAGGTCAGGAATTCGAGACCAGCCTGGCCAACATAGTGAAACCCCGTCTCTACTAAAAATACAAAAAACTTAGTGTGGTGGCAGGCGCCTGTAATCCCAGCTACTTGGGATGCTGAGGCACGAGAATCACTTGAACCCAGGAGGCAGAGGTTGCAGTGAGCCGAGACTGTGCCATTGCACTCCAGCCTGGGCAACAAGAACCAAGCTCCATCTCAAAAAAAAAAAAAAAAAAAAAGAGCCCCTCAGCTGTGGTGCAAGTGGGGAATGCACAGCTGAGATTCGATGTGCCCTAGACAGCTTTCTTGAGTCTTCAGGAACCAGCTCATCATAGATCCTAGCATTCTTTTGTCCCTTGCTGCCTACCTGTAAGTCACAAATCTGCTTTGTGTAACTTGTTGCATGTGAGTGTATTCTGTCTCCTGCACTCAGACAAGCTGGTAAGCAGCACACAGCAAACCTAATACACAAAATGCGTCCAGCAAGCAGGGCCCCATCTAATGTAATCATAGCTTATTTGAGAAGCAGGAGGGGTGATACTTCCTAGTACCCAGCCCAGGGGAAAGACGGCAGCCTGGGGGCATGGGGATTGAATATTTTCAGAGGAAGGAAGGGTGATAAGTGGGATGTAGGTCTGCCACTTCCCACAGATGTGAATGAGATGGCTGCATGGATCAAGGCAAACAAAAGGCAATGAGGAAATAGAGGAGCATAGGTCCCTTGGTTGGGGATATTTATTTAATTACCCTGTCATTCATGGGGGCAGAGAGTGAGGGAAGTGTGTACTCAACCAGACACTAAGGCCCCTGAGAGGGAAAGAAGAAAGGGGTCCTCAGATCTTCCTTGAGGCATCTGAGAAGGAATCAATACATGTGATAAAGGCCTTCACAGAAAGGGAGACTCATTATCTAAAGGACAGATATAGAGAAAGGCCAGGTATGTTTCTTTGATGAAAGGACATTGCAAATCCAATGTCTTGGGCTGAATGGCAGAGTCAGAAATGGGACCAAGGTCTCAGGGTCCCCAAATGGAGGCCAAAGGCCTTACATTTCTGTCAAAGTAAGAGGAGAAAATAAAGAAATTCAGACTGTTTTTTTTTGATACAGGAGTCCACATAATATTTCCAGGTCCTCTTTGGGAGAAAAACTGGTGACATTGGAAGGTTTTAGAATGAATGCATTGACCAGTAGTGCTTATCTACCTGTGATATGGCTTTGGTCCATATTGGATGTCAGTGACCATGGTTCTCACTTGTGAGTGCATTATTGGCATTGACCCCCCAACTTCTTGTAGCACAAAAATCACTATTACCTGAGGGGACATACTCTTTGACAACTCAGAATTCAAGCCATAACAGTGGGGCATATCCTGCCTGCCACCTAAACTACCCAAGCGCCAGTGGATTATTTAACAAAAGCAGTACTACATGGTAAGTGGATAACAGGACATTACTTTATTAATTCAGGACTACAACAAACTATCCCTTTTAAGCAACCTGTAAGGATCCATTGGATTCTCCTGTGGTGACCTGGGGCCCAGGACTCAGAGACATGCTTACGGACAGCATGGCATTGTCATGCATCAGTTCATCAGTGTGAAGAGACCACCAAACAGGCTTTTTGTGAGCAACAAGACTGTTTATTTCACCTGGGTGCAGGCAGGCTGAGTCCAAAAAGAGAGTCAGTGAAGGAAGATGGGGTGGGGCCGTTTTATAGGATTTGGGTAGGTAGTGGAAAATTACAGTCAAAGGGGGTTATTCTCTGGCAGGCAGGGGTGGGGGTCACAAGGTGCTCAGTGGGGGAGCTTCTGAGCCAGGAGAAGGAATTTCACAAAGTAATGTCATCAGTTAAGGCAGGAACCAGCCATTTTCACTTCTTTTGTGATTCTTCACTTGCTTCAGGCCACCTGGATGTATACGTGCAGGTCACAGGGGATATGATGGCTTAGCTTGGGCTCAGAGGCCTGACAGGCATGGTTTACTGATAGCTCTGCCAGACGACATGCACTGGACCACCATTCAGCCAGTGGATGGCTATCTTTTGACTGAGACTGGACATGGGCATTCTACCCAATGGGCCAAACTAAATGCAGTGGTGATGGCCATGCAGGCTACCTCTATCGCATATCTTGCTATATTTTCAGTGACTTATGGGCCATTGCCAAAAGCCTAGCCATCTGATTAGGACAATGGCAATGGAAGGATTGGACTGTTAGAGGATATCCATGTGAGGACAAGGAGTAAGAAAAACAGCTTGTTGTCTGAAAAAGACAAATATATGTCAATCATATGGGTGCTGAGGCAACTATAGCCACACTTGAGAGGAATTTATGCCATCCTTTTACATAGCCCATGGGATTTTACGTGGACCAAGGAATATTTTTTGCTATTCAAGCAACTAGATAATGGGTACACATTAGTGAAAAAAGATGAGCTTTTTAAATACATTGTCATCCTCAGGCCAATAGAGTTATTGAATAATGGAACTCACAAAGCAACTGAAGAAAGAACATCAAGATGTCCTGCTAGTGAGGGGGTAGCCCATCTGACTAGGGCAATAGGAACACTAAACACTATGCACCAATGCAAAGGAAACAGCACTGCAGTGCATATTGAGGGACACTGAGCTTGGTTGGGTTGGAGGTGGATGAGAAACCCACCTGACTAGGCTGTCTGTGCCTGTAAAGTCTCAGTCTGTGTTCTCAACCATTCTTTTTCCTTTTCCCCTATAGAGTACATGTCCTGGGGATGAATTGCAGTTCAGGGTGCCACAGTACCCCAGAGAGGCCACCCTGTCTCTAATCTGGAGTTTATACTTCCCTTGGGTACCTCCCCTATAAGGGGATTCCACAGGGGTGGAGGACAGGACTAAGGAATGACAGACTGCTAGAATCCCTCTAATGATGCTGGATACCTCTGATCCTTCCATTTGGGTGGATGATGTTATGAGATATGCCAACTTTGTACTGGAGTGGATGATTGAGGCAGAAATGTTTGAGTCAAGCAACAAGGGCAATGGGTGTCTGCAGAAGTAGCTTGGGACTAAAACAGACAGACCGGATTGCTATACCAACTCAGCCTAATTCTTATCCAATAGGTAGAGAACATCTGAGACCCTGGAAAGGGTGAGAGGTGGGCATTAAACTGTCAGTCTGCTTTTCCACAAGGATGGGGCATTATAGGCCTGTGAGCATAATGCCTTACTGGCCTCTTCCAAAGTGCCATGGTTACACCATGGGTAACCTGACAAAGTGCTGGATGCTCCATCCACGACCTCGTTCTCTCATTGACTAGAATGATCCTTTCATCTTGCCAGTGGCTAACTACTCCAGTACTCCTAATGCCACAGAGTACAGTAATGGACCCTAAGTCCTAGCTTACTGAGTGAGGACCTAGCACATGCCACATAGGAAGAATTCAAAGGTGCTATCTTTTAACTTAAATAACTTTGTGGAAAAATGTCATGACCACAACTAGCGAATCTTTGGTGGGCAGGTGCTTTGATGCACCAGGGTCCTTTAATTACAAAGATGTGTGTTCATGATGATGAAGAGAACAAGTATCGGAGAGTGCTAGCCCTCTGCGTAGAGGCTTTAGGATTGTATGGGGTAAACTGTATGAGGAAAACTCAGGCAACTACTGCCATCAATGAGACTTAGCTAGTGAGTGCCCATACCTTCATCCTCATAAATAATACTAGCACAGGGGGTCTGTGTGTGCCAGAGGGCTACATCTTTATCTGTGGGCAATCTGGGGTGACTCAAATGCGGGGTGGGCAAAGTCATGCCTGGAAATCTTACAGGTCCTTCCCCATTGAGTGTGCTAGGGATGCTCCTAGAATTCACCCCCAAAATGAAGTGCTCTATTGACTCAGGAGCCTAATGCTGTATACCAGACTTACCAAAGACCTGACTGGATGTGTAACTGACTTTGGGTTTATGTCTTTTATGAGATCTTTGGTACCATTCATAGGAGTTATTGCTCATAAAAAATGAAAAGAAACCTGCCCCAAACCATGGCAAATATTGCCTCCTCCATTGCCACTGTCTTAGAAGCCAAGGAAACATCTCCCAGATCCACCCAGAAAGTTATTTTAAACAACAGAATTGTTCCAGACTTTTTTTGTTTGAGATGGAGTTTCACTCTCGTTGCCCATGCTGGAATGCAGTGGTATGATCTCAGCTCACTGCAACCTCTGCCTCCCGGGTCTAAGTGATTCTCTTGCCTCAGACTCCAGAGTAGCTGGGATTATAGGTGTGCACCACCACTCCTGGCTAATTTTGTATTTGTTTTTTGTAGAGACAGGGTTTCTGCATGTTTGTCTGGCTGGTCTCGAACTCCTGACCTCAGGTGATCCACCTATCGTGGCCTCCCAAAGTGCTGGGATTACAGGCATAAGCCACCACACTCGGCCCTCCAGATTTTCTTTTAGCTCAACTTGGAGAAGTGTATACAATTGCCAACACCTCTTACTGTATTGGGATAAACATCTTAGGTATTGTAGAAACATAGGTAGAGGAGATCCAGAAGCTGACCCATTGGTTGTAGACAGTGGGGCCACCTGAAGAATCCTTCTTTAACCTCTATGGCAACCTCTTACCTAGATCTTTGAGACCCAGGGCTAGATTACTACTGCAGAGAGGTCTGGCTGTGCTGCTAGTGGTAGTAGTCCTCCTGGGACTAGTAAAATGTATTCTGGCTATAACTCAATGATGTTTCACTGAGACAGAGTCAGCCAAGGTGTTACATTGATCTGACAAGACAAACCTCCACCTCCAGATCTGGAGAGGTCAATGGGCATATGAAATACACCAGCTTTTCTAAGGGAAATATCTTGGTTGGAGCAGGAGACTGCAGGTCAACTTTCCAGGTGTCCTTGGACTGACCCAATTATCCCCTCTTTCTTGCTTGCAGTTGTCAAGAGCAACTGTAGTATATGCTGAGAATGCAATATCCTGAGACAGGGAAGAACTGCCTGAAACAGCCTAGGCCTTGTTACTCTCTCCCTTGACAGAGAATATTCTTCAAAACTTTAGGTCATAGTTTCCCATTGGTCCTGAAGTGTATAACCTAGGGCAAGCTGTCTTGTGGGGCCCCTCAACTGTGGTACAAGTGGGGCATGCACAATCACTGCATCCACCTCAGGCACTTCACATGCACTCCATCCACTTCAGGCAACTTTGTTGAGCCTTGAGCTACTGGCTCATAATGGACCGGCTCACATAGGTACCTGTTGTCTCTTGCTGTTTGTCTGTAAATGATACATCTGCTTTATGTAATTTGTTGCATATGAGTGTGTTCTGTTTAACCAAACTCAGACAAGCTAGTAAATAGTACACAGTGTACCTGCCCCACACCCAGGATGTACATTCTAAAGCTAAACAGTGTGACTGCCTGCCAAAAGGAACAGTTTAAACAGAGCTCAGAATTGTCTGCCATGATAGACAAAATGTCCAGAATATAATTACAAATCACCGATCATACAAAGAACCAAGAAAATAACAATTTGAGTGAAAAAAGACAGTTAACTGACACCAACACCAAAACGCATCAGATGTTGGAATCATCTGAATATGATTTTAAAATATCTAGCAAAAATGTTTCAACATCAAATAGAAATGATCTTAAAATATATAACAAAATCGCAAAATATTAACCAAACTTGAGTTGTAAAAAAACAACAACAAAAAGAACTAAATGTAAATTATAAAAGCAAACAAACACGGTAACAGAAATGAAAAATGTGTTGGATGGAGTCAATAGTGCCATTGAGATGCAAGAAGGTAAAATCAGTGAATGTGAGGGCAGAATAGTAGAATTTAACCAATTTGAACAACATAAATAAAATAGACTGATACATAAAATGAACACAGATGTAGGTATGTGTGAGGCAACAACAAAAGATCCAACATTTTTATTACGTGTACCAGAAAAGAAGTAAAATGAGGCTGAAAGAATACTTGAAGAAATAGTGCTTCAAAAAAACCTCAAATTTGCAGAAGACACAAACGTATAGATTCAAGAAGCCTAAGATACCCTACACAGAATAAACACATTTCAAGAAACATTTTGATTAAACTTTTAAAAACTAAAGACAAAATATTTTTATTTGGTAGTTTAGAAACATAAATCTATCATTTTAAAATTATAAAGGTCAGAAGTCTTAAATGGTTTTCATTAGGCTAAAATCAAGGTGTCAGCAGCACTGCTTTCCTTCTGGGGACTCTAAAGGAGAATACATGTTCTTGCCTTTTCCAGCTTCTAGGGGCTGTCTTCATTTCTTGTATCTTGTCCGCTTCCCCATTCCTTGTCTCTTGGTTCTTTCCTCCAGTACAATTAACAATGTAGTATCTTTAAATATTTTCTACCACACTCTTCGACATTTAAAGGATCCTTGTGATTAACTTGGCCCCCCCTAGATAATTAAGTATGATCTCTTATTTTAAGTTCTGCTGTTTAGTAAGCTTAATGTCATGTGCAACCTTAATACTTTCTTGCATTGTAACACCATATATTCTTATATAACATAGCATATCCTTCCTGACATGGAGAATAGGACAGGGACAGTCTTGTGGGGGGTGGGGGAGCATTATTCTGCTTATCACAGTTAGCAAACAAAGATTTTGTGCCATGAAAACATGGAGGAAATACCCTTATCCTTATTTTTCTTCAGTCTTTCTCATCAAATAGATCTTTAGATCCAAAAGAGAAGACTCAACATTGCTTTTAATTAAATCTCAAGATGAACGAAGAGGCACTATGAGCTCTGGGCCCTAGTATTGGAGTAGAACTCACTCCAAAACAATAAGAAAGTTTAGGAAAGAGATTTTTAAGTTGCTCTATATATCTTTGAGGATTATGGAGAACAGTAAAAGTTTTAGAAGACAAGAAATGGGCAGTGTACTAGTTTTTTAAAGGAAGATAGATCTCATAAACCATAGGTGAATAAGTTTGACATTACTTCTGGAAGCAATTTTAAGAAGCATGAAAACAATACTTTACAAGCACTTAGAAGAACGCTTTGCAATCATGAAACAACATGGGCACACCGAGAAGAAATTGTATCAGAAAAATGATATTTCTTCCTATTTTTTGAATCTTTATCTTGTCCTTTTATTGTTAGTTGGCATGCAATAATTGTATATATTTATGGAAACAGAGTGATATTTTATACAGGTGTACAATGCATAATGATCAAATCAGGGTAATTAGCATTTCAAACACCTCAAATATTTATCATACTTTTGTGTTGACAGCATTCAAAATCCTCTCTTCTAGCTTTTTGAAAATATACCATAAATTATAGTTATTTCCATGCGACCAGCTGTAGAGCACTACAACAGAACTTATTCCTCCCATATAGCTATAATTTTGTGTCCATTAACCAACCTCCCCTCCCACATCCTTCCCAACATCTAATAACCACAATTCTACCATTTACTTTAATGAGCTCAAATTTGTTTAGCTCCTGCATATGGGTAAGGACAGACAGTATTAATTTTTCTGTGTCTGACTTATTCCACTTAACATAATGTTCGCTAGTCTTATCCATCATTCTGCAAATGACAGAATTTCATTCTTTTTATGGCAGAATAGTATTCATATATATAATATATATATATATGAATGTATATACAAATTTGGTATATGTATATACCACATTTTTTATCTATCCATCCATTGATGGATATTTAGCTTAATTCCATATCTTGGTTATTGTGAAGACAGCTGCAATAAATATGGAGGTGCAGATGCCTCTTAAGTGTAATGATTTCCTTTCCTTTGGATAAACACCTAGTAGTGGGATCACTAGATCATATGGTGTCTCTATTTTTGTTTTGAGAAACCACCATACAGTTTTTCATAATAAGTGAAATAATTTAACTTACCACCAACAGTGTATGGTAGTCTAATTTTTCATGTCTTACACTTAAATTTTTAATCCATTTTGAGTTTATTTTTGTATAAGGTGAGTGATAGGAGTTTAGTTTCATTCTTCTGCATATGGATATCCAATTTTTCCAGAAGCATGTATTGGAGATTGTGTCCTTTCCCCAATGTAGGTCCTTGACAAAACTAAAGACAAAGTCTTAAAAGCAGCCAGATAGAAACAGTCACCTATAGGTGAAACATCACCTATAGAGGAAAATGAATGTAAATGAAAATACGTTTTATCATCTGAAACAATGGAGGTCAGAAACAAGTTACACAATATTTTTCAGGTAGTGAAAGAAAAGAGCTGCCAACTCTGAATGCTACAGATGTTGTAACTATGCTTCTGGAGTAAAGGAAAATTATATTTTTTGAACTGTTTAAAAATTTGTTGTTAGCAAGCTTACCATTAAATGTTTATTAAAACTGTTATTCAAACAAAATAAAGAAAAAAAGGAATTTTGAACATCAAGAAAGAAGGAAGATATATTAATAGAATTAGCAGAAATATGAATACATCCAATAGATGTGTTTTCCTAGTGAGTATTATAAATCATAGTTGATGATAGAAACAAAAATTATAACTCCACTTGATACTAAAGGAAGTGATACTTAAAAGTATAGAAGATAAAGGAAAATAAATATAAGCTGAGCTTCCTTGCTTTAATCAAAAGGGTAAAACCATTGGTAGTTATATATTGTTTTATAAATTGGATATTAATCAGGTATTAAAATATGAAGAGTAGCATAAAAAGTATATACAAATTTCCAAAGCAAAGAGTGTATATTGCAGATGTATTCAAACATTGTAAGTAAAGCAACATTAAAACTCGAGTAGCACAGAGTAAGTCCAAAAAAAAAAAAAGGAAAACTGAAAAATGAGAACAAAACAAATGAATATGTAGTAAATAATAAAATGAAATGCTTAGGTTTTAGTACATTAATAATTACATTAAATATAAGTGACATAAATACACCAATCAAAAGAGAAATTAGCTGAATAAATAAAAAAATGCAACCTTAACTATTGCTATAGTAAGAAATACACATTAATTCAATAGTATCAGTAGGTTAAAAGTAAAATAATATAAAAATACATACCATGGAAATATTTATCAATAAAAAGGCAAAAGTGGCTATATTAATATCTGATAATCTAGAAGTTAGATTCAAAAAATCTTACAAAGAACATTACTAACAACAGAGGAGGCAGTTAGAGGCTGGCTAGGCAGATAGAGAGGAAGGGTCTTGGGAGAAAGACAGTGCCCATGGGAATGAACCTGCACTACTTTGTGGTGTAGCTAGAATGTGGAAATGTGGTTAACAACTTCCTTTTACACCAAGATGTCTCTCAGAAGGGACTGTCCCAATTATGTTTCAATAAATCAACTAAATGTCCTTAACTTGATCCAGAGATAATTGTAATATCATTAGCATTGCAGTTTTGGTGTCCCCATGAATTTTGCTTAGGCACTTATGCCTAATAATCAAGATGGAGTCATTACTGCCAACCCTAGGTATGCACAGACAGAACACTCCCAGCAGGGAATTTTACCCCTTCCATTAAGGCAGGACCCACAAAGGACTTCCTTGTTTCTGTCACATAAAAGAATCAGAACTCAGCCCCATTTCTGGCAACGCTTGTTTGGGTCCCCTCTTGCTGCTGAGAGCTTTTCTGTTGCTTAATGAATGCTAATTTGCCTTACTCACTCTCTGGTATCTGTGTGCCTTATTCTCTTGGTTGTGGGACAAGATCTTGGACCTCACTAAATTAAGGAGTGAGGAGACTGCAACACTAATTATAAATGGATCAATTCACCAGTAAACATAACAATTCCAAATATATATGCACCAAATAACAAAGTCTTAACCAACATGAAGAGAAAAATTATAGAACTAAAAAATAATAAATTATAGTTGTGGGTTTTAACAGCCTTATCTCAGCAATTGATAGAATTACTGGACAAAAATTTAACAATCAGCAAGCATGTAGAAGATCTGTACAGCACAATCAACCAACAAGATTTTATTCACACACACAAACACACACACACACACACACACACACACAGACACACATATATAGATAAATATATATGTCAATTATATATATATATCTAAATATAGAATCAGTCCACACAAAACAGCAGAATATACAGCTTTTCAGGAGCTCATGAAATATTAACTAAAATACTAGATGATTTCTTGCACCATAAAACAAACCCTGATACATTTAAAAGAATTTATGTCATATAGAGTATGTTCTCTGACCATAGTGGAATTAAAATAAAAGTCAGTAACAGAAAGACAGCAGGAAAATGTTTAAATGCATTTCAACTATACAACACAGTTCCAAATGATCTATGGATTCAATATAAAGTCTTAAATAAAAATCCAAAAATATATTTAAACAAATGAAAGAAAAATACAACATATCAAAATATAGGAAATACAGCTAAGGCTGTGGTGGGAAAGAAATTTATAGTACTAAATGCTTTATTAAAATGAGAAAAGATCTCAAATCAATAACATACACTTGTATCTCAAGAAACTAGAAAAAGAACAGAGTAAACTGAAAGCAGGCAGAAGAAGAAAAATAATAATGACAATAACAAAAATTCATGAAATTGAAAACAGAAAAAAATGTGAAACAAAAAGCTGGTTTATTGAAAAAATCAATCAATTGATAAACATCAATCAAAACTGACAAAAATGAATAGAGATGACAAAAAACTCAACAGCAACTTTTTTAAAAAAATGCAAATGATCCAATTAGGTAATGGACAAAAGACATCAATGGACGATTTAACAAGAAAAATATTCAGATGTCAAATAATCCATGAAACATGTTCAATATTATTAATCATCATGGACATGTCAAACAAAACCATAGTGAGATATTTCTACACACCTATCAAAATGTCTTTTAAAAATTGTGAAAATAGCAAAAGCCATTCAGGATGTAAAAAATAGGATCACTCATACGTTGCTAGTGGAAAAGTAAAATAATAGAGCCACTCTGAAAAATAGTTGACTGTTTTTGAAAAAGACAGACATGTTATTCATTCTTTCCACATTTTTTTTTTGCTGATTAACCTTCTCTACCTCCTCTCCAATGCCCCAGTATCCTTATTAGCTTCTGTGGGCACTCAATGTACCCAAAAAATTTTAAGAAAATAATTAAAAATTTTTCAAAGTAAAATAAAAACCAGATATGCAAAGACCATAGATCCCAGCAATTGCAGTTGTGGGTGTTTAATTTGGAGTAATGAAACTTGTGTTCCCACAAAAACTTGTTCATGAATGTCTACAACAGCTTAATTTGTTACCGTTGAAAAGGTCAATAAGCCCAGGTGAATGTTTAATTTGTGGTGAATTTATACCAGAAACCATGAAATACTATTCAGTCATCAAAGGAACAAAATATTAATTAACGCAATCATTTGGATGTATTTTTAGGAAATTTTGTCGAGAGAATAAAAGTCAATTATACACATTATGTACAACAGTACAAGTAGGTCTTGAGACCTAGGGGATCATTCTGTGCTGCAGCGAGGACCTGCCTGCCTCACCAGATGTGGTGAGCCCATCCTATCTCACCTGCCTGCCTCACCAGATGTGGTGAGCCCATCCTATCTCGCTCGGAGGGGCCAAAATCGGATCTGAACGGGAGTCCGGAGTAAACAGCAGGCATCCTGAAGCTCCCCCTCCCTCGGTGGAAGTCGGATAAAGGAGGTTCTGAGGACAGGACGGCTGGGGGATTGGCCCTGGGACAGGAGAAGACACCCGCGGGCCCCTCTCCCACGCCGCCCCAAACAGGACCCGGGACCAGCCGCCGCCGTGGCAGCAGGAGGAACCTCGCTGCTGCTGCGCGGCGATGGCGGTATTTAAAGGGGACACAGCCTGACTGCCAGGAGCAGAGCACGAGTCAGCCCAGCCAATACGCATGCGCGAGGCGCGAGCCGCTTCCCCCATCACAGTGGTCCCCAGGGTTGTCTTAGAAAACAGTCCCCGAGGCGTGGCAAAGCAGCAGCCTTCCGTGGCAGTGCATGGGTGTCGGGGCTCAGAGGCTCAGCCCTGAACTCTCCACGGGGTCGACAGGGACGTCTCCGGATGCCAGGAGTCGCAAAGTGCTGACAACGATGAGGAAATCCCTGGCGGGGATTGGGGAAGTAGCACGGGATCGCAGCCTCAGGCCTGCCCGGATGGTGTTGGTAGGGGTGAGTCAACAGAAAAGTCGTGCAGCCATCCGTGATCTCGAGGACAGCTCAGCCAGCGTGCCCCTGGGCTGCTCTCTCACCCGAGGGTCGTTCTCCTCCAGAGCAGAACTCCCCAGACTCAGGGGGTGCCTAGGGGTGTGTGTTTCAATGCCTCTGCTGCATGACTCTCCGTGTGTGTGTGTGTCTGTATGTGTGTGTCTCCCCTTCTCTCTTCTCTCTCTGTCTCTCAGTCTCTGTGTGTTTCTTTCCCACTGTCTGTGGGTTTGTGCCAGCCGAAGTTGCGTAAGGGCTACCAGGTCGGTGGAGGATTGGGAGTGTTGCGAATTTTGCAGGAACCTTTTTGCTCCTCTGGTAGGCATTTGAAAACGTGGCTTGGGTCAGGCACAGGCGGCCCCCCCAACCCCCGTGTCCCAGGTGTTCTTTGATTTTCCTTGGCATTGATGGAAAGGTCAGCCGTTTTCCCCTTCCACTGGCACATACCTGGACACCACCCTTTGTTTCGCCGTCGCCCCGTATGCCTCCTTTGACACACATTAACACCAACTGCTGTGGGATTGGCCAGTGCCACCTGTGGTCACATGGTCACCCCCGCGGATTCGCCTGTGTTCCTCATTGCAGGTGTCCTGTAAAGCGCGGTCGGCTTTCCGGAACCCCAGGGCTTTTACAAGCCGGGCAGGCCACTGCTCTTTCAAAGGAGGAGGGAGGCAGAGGGCTGATGGATGAGTGAATTTGCAACTGATACTAGGCCTTGAGACCTATGGGATCATTCTGTGCTGCAGCGAGGCCCTGCCGGCCTGACCAGATGTGGTGAACCCATCCTGTCTCACTCGGAGAGGGCCAAAATCGCATCTCACGGGGAGTCCGGAGAACACAGCAGGCGTCCTGAAGCTCCCTCTCCCTCGGTGGAAGTGGGCTGAAGCAGCTCCTGAGGACAGGACCCCTGGGGGTTTGGGCCTGGGACAGGATGAGACACACGCGGGCCCCTCTCCCACGCCGCCCCAAACAGGACCCAGGATCCAGCCGCCACCGCGGCGGTTGCAGGAGCATCACTGCCGCCGCTCGGCGGTGGCGGTATTTAAAGGGGACGCAGCACATCTGTCAGGAGTGAAGGGCGAATCGGCTCAGCCAATGCGCATGCGCGAGACGCGAACGGTTTCTCCCGTCACAGTGGTTCCCACGGTTGTCTTAGAAGCCAGGCCCCGAGGCTTGGCAGAGCAGCAGCCCTCCGTGGCAGTGCTTGGGTGTCGAGGCTCTGAGGCTAAAGCCTCACCTCTCCACGGGGTGGAAGGGAACGTCTCCGGATGCCAGGAGTCGCAAAGGGCCATCCATGATGATGAAACCCCAGGCGGAGACGGGGGAAGCAGCACGGGATACCAGCCTCAGGCATGCACGGACGGTGTTGGCTGAGGTGAGTGTCCCCAAAAGTCGTGCCGCCGTCCGTGATCTCGATGACGGGTCGACCTGCGTGCCCCTGGGCTGCTCTCCTCTGCTGTATGACTCTGTGTGTGTGTGTGTGTGTGTGTGTGTAGGTGTCTGTGTGTGTGTCTCCCATTCTCTCGTCTCTCTCTGTCTCTCAGTTTCTGTGAGTTTCTTTCCCACTGTCTGTGGGTTTGTGCCAGTCGAAGTTACGTCAGGGCTATCAGGTAGGTGGAAGATTGGGGGTGTTGCGAATTTTGCAGAAACCTCTTTGCTCCTCTGGTAGGCATTTGAAAACGTGGCTTGGGTGAGGCACAGGCGTCACCCCCAACCCCCGGGTCCCAGGTGTTCTTTGATTTTCCTTGGCATTGATGGAAAGGTCACCCGTTTCCCCCATCCACCGGCACATACGTGGACACCACCCTTTGTTTCACCGTCGCACCGTATGCCTCCGGTGACGCAGATTAACACCAACTGCTGTGGGATTGGCCAGTACCACCCGTGGTCACATGGTCACCCCCTCTGATTCGCCTCTGTTCCTCATTGCAGGTTTCCTGTAAAGCGCGGTCGGCTTTCCGGAATCCCAGGGCTTTTAGAAGCCGGGCAGGCCACTGCTCTTTCAAAGGAGGAGGGAGGCAGAGGGCTGATGGATGAGTGAATTTGCAACTGATACTAGGCCTTGAGACCTATGGGATCATTCTGTGCTGCAGCCAGGCCCTGCTGGCCAGACCAGATATGGTGAGCCCATCCTGTCTCACTCGGAGAGGGCCAAAATGGGATCTCAAGGGGAGTCCGGAGAACACAGCAGGCGTCCTGAAGCTCCCGCTCCCTCGGTGGAAGTGGGCTCAAGGAGCTCCTGAGGACAGGACCCCTGGGGGTTTGGGCCTGGGACAGGACGAGACACCCGCGGGCCCCTCTCCCACGCCGCCCCAAACAGGACCCAGGATCCAGCCGCCGCCGCGGCGGCTTTAGGAGCATCACTGCCGCCGCGCGGCGGTGGCGGTATTTAAAGGGGACGCAGCCTATCTGTCAGGAGTGGAGCGCGAATCGGCTCAGCCAATGCGCATGCGCGAGGCGCGAGCGGTTTCTTCCTCCACAGTGGTTCCCACGGTTGTCTTAGAAACCAGGCCCCGAGGCTTGGCAGAGCAGTAGCCCTCCGTGGCAGTGCTTGGGTGTCGAGGCTCTGAGGCTAAGGCCTCACCTCTCCACGGGGTCGAAGGGAATGACTACGGATGCCAGGAGTCGCAAAGGGCCGACCATGATGATGAAACCCCAGGCGGAGACGGGGGAAGCAGCAAGGGATACCAGCCTCAGGCCTGCACGGACGGTGTTGGTTGGGGTGAGTCTCCCCAAAAGTAGTGCCGCCGTCCGTGATCTCGAAGACGGGTCAGCCTGCGTGCCCCTGGGCTGCTCTTCTCTGCTGTATGACTCTGTGTGTGTGTGTGTGTGTGTGTGTGTGTGTGTGTGTGTGTAGGTGTCTGTGTGTGTGTCTCCCATTCTCTCTTCTCTCTCTGTCTCTCAGTCTCTGTGTGTTTCTTTCACACTGTCTGTCGGTTTGTGCCAGCCGAAGTTGCGTCAGGGCTACCAGGACGGTGTAGGATTGGGGATGTTGCGAATTTTGCAGAAACCTGTTTGCTCCTCTGGTAGGCATTTGGAAACGTGGCTTGGGTGAGGCACAGGCGGCACCCAGAACCCCCGGGTCCCAGGTGTTCTTTGATTTTCCTTGGCATTGATGGAAAGGTCACCCGTTTCCCCCTTCCACTGGCACATACCTGGACACCACCCTTTGTTTCGCCGTCGCCTCGTATGCCTCCTTTGACACACATTAACACCAACTGCTGTGGGATTGGCCAGTGACACGCATCATCACATGGTCTCCCCCTCGGATTCGCCTGTGTTCCTCATTGCAGGTGTCCTGTAAAGCGCGGTCGGCCTTCCGGAACCCCAGGGCTTTGACAAGCCGGGCAGGCCACTGCTCTTTCAAAGGAGGAGGGAGGCAGAGGGCTGATGGATGAGTGAATTTGCAACTGATACTAGGCCTTGAGACCTATGGGATCATTCTGTGCTGCAGCGAGGCCCTGCCGGCCTGACCAGATGTGGTGAACCCATCCTGTCTCACTCGGAGAGGGCCAAAATCGCATGTCACGGGGAGTCCGGAGAACACAGCAGGCGTCCTGAAGCTCCCTCTCCCTCGGTGGAAGTGGGCTGAAGCAGCTCCTGAGGACAGGACCCCTGGGGGTTTGGGCCTGGGACAGGATGAGACACACGCGGGCCCCTCTCCCACGCCGCCCCAAACAGGACCCAGGATCCAGCCGCCACCGCGGCGGTTGCAGGAGCATCACTGCCGCCGCTCGGCGGTGGCGGTATTTAAAGGGGACGCAGCACATCTGTCAGGAGTGAAGGGCGAATCGGCTCAGCCAATGCGCATGCGCGAGACGCGAACGGTTTCTCCCGTCACAGTGGTTCCCACGGTTGTCTTAGAAGCCAGGCCCCGAGGCTTGGCAGAGCAGCAGCCCTCCGTGGCAGTGCTTGGGTGTCGAGGCTCTGAGGCTAAAGCCTCACCTCTCCACGGGGTGGAAGGGAACGTCTCCGGATGCCAGGAGTCGCAAAGGGCCATCCATGATGATGAAACCCCAGGCGGAGACGGGGGAAGCAGCACGGGATACCAGCCTCAGGCATGCACGGACGGTGTTGGCTGAGGTGAGTGTCCCCAAAAGTCGTGCCGCCGTCCGTGATCTCGATGACGGGTCGACCTGCGTGCCCCTGGGCTGCTCTCCTCTGCTGTATGACTCTGTGTGTGTGTGTGTGTGTGTGTGTAGGTGTCTGTGTGTGTGTCTCCCATTCTCTCGTCTCTCTCTGTCTCTCAGTTTCTGTGAGTTTCTTTCCCACTGTCTGTGGGTTTGTGCCAGTCGAAGTTACGTCAGGGCTATCAGGTAGGTGGAAGATTGGGGGTGTTGCGAATTTTGCAGAAACCTCTTTGCTCCTCTGGTAGGCATTTGAAAACGTGGCTTGGGTGAGGCACAGGCGTCACCCCCAACCCCCGGGTCCCAGGTGTTCTTTGATTTTCCTTGGCATTGATGGAAAGGTCACCCGTTTCCCCCATCCACCGGCACATACGTGGACACCACCCTTTGTTTCACCGTCGCACCGTATGCCTCCGGTGACGCAGATTAACACCAACTGCTGTGGGATTGGCCAGTACCACCCGTGGTCACATGGTCACCCCCTCTGATTCGCCTCTGTTCCTCATTGCAGGTTTCCTGTAAAGCGCGGTCGGCTTTCCGGAATCCCAGGGCTTTTAGAAGCCGGGCAGGCCACTGCTCTTTCAAAGGAGGAGGGAGGCAGAGGGCTGATGGATGAGTGAATTTGCAACTGATACTAGGCCTTGAGACCTATGGGATCATTCTGTGCTGCAGCCAGGCCCTGCTGGCCAGACCAGATATGGTGAGCCCATCCTGTCTCACTCGGAGAGGGCCAAAATGGGATCTCAAGGGGAGTCCGGAGAACACAGCAGGCGTCCTGAAGCTCCCGCTCCCTCGGTGGAAGTGGGCTCAAGGAGCTCCTGAGGACAGGACCCCTGGGGGTTTGGGCCTGGGACAGGACGAGACACCCGCGGGCCCCTCTCCCACGCCGCCCCAAACAGGACCCAGGATCCAGCCGCCGCCGCGGCGGCTTTAGGAGCATCACTGCCGCCGCGCGGCGGTGGCGGTATTTAAAGGGGACGCAGCCTATCTGTCAGGAGTGGAGCGCGAATCGGCTCAGCCAATGCGCATGCGCGAGGCGCGAGCGGTTTCTTCCTTCACAGTGGTTCCCACGGTTGTCTTAGAAACCAGGCCCCGAGGCTTGGCAGAGCAGTAGCCCTCCGTGGCAGTGCTTGGGTGTCGAGGCTCTGAGGCTAAGGCCTCACCTCTCCACGGGGTCGAAGGGAATGACTACGGATGCCAGGAGTCGCAAAGGGCCGACCATGATGATGAAACCCCAGGCGGAGACGGGGGAAGCAGCAAGGGATACCAGCCTCAGGCCTGCACGGACGGTGTTGGTTGGGGTGAGTCTCCCCAAAAGTAGTGCCGCCGTCCGTGATCTCGAAGACGGGTCAGCCTGCGTGCCCCTGGGCTGCTCTTCTCTGCTGTATGACTCTGTGTGTGTGTGTGTGTGTGTGTGTGTGTGTGTGTGTGTGTGTGTGTGTAGGTGTCTGTGTGTGTGTCTCCCATTCTCTCTTCTCTCTCTGTCTCTCAGTCTCTGTGTGTTTCTTTCACACTGTCTGTCGGTTTGTGCCAGCCGAAGTTGCGTCAGGGCTACCAGGACGGTGTAGGATTGGGGATGTTGCGAATTTTGCAGAAACCTGTTTGCTCCTCTGGTAGGCATTTGGAAACGTGGCTTGGGTGAGGCACAGGCGGCACCCAGAACCCCCGGGTCCCAGGTGTTCTTTGATTTTCCTTGGCATTGATGGAAAGGTCACCCGTTTCCCCCTTCCACTGGCACATACCTGGACACCACCCTTTGTTTCGCCGTCGCCTCGTATGCCTCCTTTGACACACATTAACACCAACTGCTGTGGGATTGGCCAGTGACACGCATCGTCACATGGTCTCCCCCTCGGATTCGCCTGTGTTCCTCATTGCAGGTGTCCTGTAAAGCGCGGTCGGCCTTCCGGAACCCCAGGGCTTTGACAAGCCGGGCAGGCCACTGCTCTTTCAAAGGAGGAGGGAGGCAGAGGGCTGATGGATGAGTGAATTTGCAACTGATACTAGGCCTTGAGACCTATGGGATCATTCTGTGCTGCAGCGAGGCCCTGCCGGCCTGACCAGATGTGGTGAACCCATCCTGTCTCACTCGGAGAGGGCCAAAATCGCATCTCACGGGGAGTCCGGAGAACACAGCAGGCGTCCTGAAGCTCCCTCTCCCTCGGTGGAAGTGGGCTGAAGCAGCTCCTGAGGACAGGACCCCTGGGGGTTTGGGCCTGGGACAGGATGAGACACACGCGGGCCCCTCTCCCACGCCGCCCCAAACAGGACCCAGGATCCAGCCGCCACCGCGGCGGTTGCAGGAGCATCACTGCCGCCGCTCGGCGGTGGCGGTATTTAAAGGGGACGCAGCACATCTGTCAGGAGTGAAGGGCGAATCGGCTCAGCCAATGCGCATGCGCGAGACGCGAACGGTTTCTCCCGTCACAGTGGTTCCCACGGTTGTCTTAGAAGCCAGGCCCCGAGGCTTGGCAGAGCAGCAGCCCTCCGTGGCAGTGCTTGGGTGTCGAGGCTCTGAGGCTAAAGCCTCACCTCTCCACGGGGTGGAAGGGAACGTCTCCGGATGCCAGGAGTCGCAAAGGGCCATCCATGATGATGAAACCCCAGGCGGAGACGGGGGAAGCAGCACGGGATACCAGCCTCAGGCATGCACGGACGGTGTTGGCTGAGGTGAGTGTCCCCAAAAGTCGTGCCGCCGTCCGTGATCTCGATGACGGGTCGACCTGCGTGCCCCTGGGCTGCTCTCCTCTGCTGTATGACTCTGTGTGTGTGTGTGTGTGTGTGTGTGTAGGTGTCTGTGTGTGTGTCTCCCATTCTCTCGTCTCTCTCTGTCTCTCAGTTTCTGTGAGTTTCTTTCCCACTGTCTGTGGGTTTGTGCCAGTCGAAGTTACGTCAGGGCTATCAGGTAGGTGGAAGATTGGGGGTGTTGCGAATTTTGCAGAAACCTCTTTGCTCCTCTGGTAGGCATTTGAAAACGTGGCTTGGGTGAGGCACAGGCGTCACCCCCAACCCCCGGGTCCCAGGTGTTCTTTGATTTTCCTTGGCATTGATGGAAAGGTCACCCGTTTCCCCCATCCACCGGCACATACGTGGACACCACCCTTTGTTTCACCGTCGCACCGTATGCCTCCGGTGACGCAGATTAACACCAACTGCTGTGGGATTGGCCAGTACCACCCGTGGTCACATGGTCACCCCCTCTGATTCGCCTCTGTTCCTCATTGCAGGTTTCCTGTAAAGCGCGGTCGGCTTTCCGGAATCCCAGGGCTTTTAGAAGCCGGGCAGGCCACTGCTCTTTCAAAGGAGGAGGGAGGCAGAGGGCTGATGGATGAGTGAATTTGCAACTGATACTAGGCCTTGAGACCTATGGGATCATTCTGTGCTGCAGCCAGGCCCTGCTGGCCAGACCAGATATGGTGAGCCCATCCTGTCTCACTCGGAGAGGGCCAAAATGGGATCTCAAGGGGAGTCCGGAGAACACAGCAGGCGTCCTGAAGCTCCCGCTCCCTCGGTGGAAGTGGGCTCAAGGAGCTCCTGAGGACAGGACCCCTGGGGGTTTGGGCCTGGGACAGGACGAGACACCCGCGGGCCCCTCTCCCACGCCGCCCCAAACAGGACCCAGGATCCAGCCGCCGCCGCGGCGGCTTTAGGAGCATCACTGCCGCCGCGCGGCGGTGGCGGTATTTAAAGGGGACGCAGCCTGTCAGGAGTGGAGCGCGAATCGGCTCAGCCAATGCGCATGCGCGAGGCGCGAGCGGTTTCTTCCTCCACAGTGGTTCCCACGGTTGTCTTAGAAACCAGGCCCCGAGGCTTGGCAGAGCAGTAGCCCTCCGTGGCAGTGCTTGGGTGTCGAGGCTCTGAGGCTAAGGCCTCACCTCTCCACGGGGTCGAAGGGAATGACTACGGATGCCAGGAGTCGCAAAGGGCCGACCATGATGATGAAACCCCAGGCGGAGACGGGGGAAGCAGCAAGGGATACCAGCCTCAGGCCTGCACGGACGGTGTTGGTTGGGGTGAGTCTCCCCAAAAGTAGTGCCGCCGTCCGTGATCTCGAAGACGGGTCAGCCTGCGTGCCCCTGGGCTGCTCTTCTCTGCTGTATGACTCTGTGTGTGTGTGTGTGTGTGTGTGTGTGTGTGTGTGTGTGTGTGTGTAGGTGTCTGTGTGTGTGTCTCCCATTCTCTCTTCTCTCTCTGTCTCTCAGTCTCTGTGTGTTTCTTTCACACTGTCTGTCGGTTTGTGCCAGCCGAAGTTGCGTCAGGGCTACCAGGACGGTGTAGGATTGGGGATGTTGCGAATTTTGCAGAAACCTGTTTGCTCCTCTGGTAGGCATTTGGAAACGTGGCTTGGGTGAGGCACAGGCGGCACCCAGAACCCCCGGGTCCCAGGTGTTCTTTGATTTTCCTTGGCATTGATGGAAAGGTCACCCGTTTCCCCCTTCCACTGGCACATACCTGGACACCACCCTTTGTTTCGCCGTCGCCTCGTATGCCTCCTTTGACACACATTAACACCAACTGCTGTGGGATTGGCCAGTGACACGCATCGTCACATGGTCTCCCCCTCGGATTCGCCTGTGTTCCTCATTGCAGGTGTCCTGTAAAGCGCGGTCGGCCTTCCGGAACCCCAGGGCTTTGACAAGCCGGGCAGGCCACTGCTCTTTCAAAGGAGGAGGGAGGCAGAGGGCTGATGGATGAGTGAATTTGCAACTGATACTAGGCCTTGAGACCTATGGGATCATTCTGTGCTGCAGCGAGGCCCTGCCGGCCTGACCAGATGTGGTGAACCCATCCTGTCTCACTCGGAGAGGGCCAAAATCGCATGTCACGGGGAGTCCGGAGAACACAGCAGGCGTCCTGAAGCTCCCTCTCCCTCGGTGGAAGTGGGCTGAAGCAGCTCCTGAGGACAGGACCCCTGGGGGTTTGGGCCTGGGACAGGATGAGACACACGCGGGCCCCTCTCCCACGCCGCCCCAAACAGGACCCAGGATCCAGCCGCCACCGCGGCGGTTGCAGGAGCATCACTGCCGCCGCTCGGCGGTGGCGGTATTTAAAGGGGACGCAGCACATCTGTCAGGAGTGAAGGGCGAATCGGCTCAGCCAATGCGCATGCGCGAGACGCGAACGGTTTCTCCCGTCACAGTGGTTCCCACGGTTGTCTTAGAAGCCAGGCCCCGAGGCTTGGCAGAGCAGCAGCCCTCCGTGGCAGTGCTTGGGTGTCGAGGCTCTGAGGCTAAAGCCTCACCTCTCCACGGGGTGGAAGGGAACGTCTCCGGATGCCAGGAGTCGCAAAGGGCCATCCATGATGATGAAACCCCAGGCGGAGACGGGGGAAGCAGCACGGGATACCAGCCTCAGGCATGCACGGACGGTGTTGGCTGAGGTGAGTGTCCCCAAAAGTCGTGCCGCCGTCCGTGATCTCGATGACGGGTCGACCTGCGTGCCCCTGGGCTGCTCTCCTCTGCTGTATGACTCTGTGTGTGTGTGTGTGTGTGTGTGTGTAGGTGTCTGTGTGTGTGTCTCCCATTCTCTCGTCTCTCTCTGTCTCTCAGTTTCTGTGAGTTTCTTTCCCACTGTCTGTGGGTTTGTGCCAGTCGAAGTTACGTCAGGGCTATCAGGTAGGTGGAAGATTGGGGGTGTTGCGAATTTTGCAGAAACCTCTTTGCTCCTCTGGTAGGCATTTGAAAACGTGGCTTGGGTGAGGCACAGGCGTCACCCCCAACCCCCGGGTCCCAGGTGTTCTTTGATTTTCCTTGGCATTGATGGAAAGGTCACCCGTTTCCCCCATCCACCGGCACATACGTGGACACCACCCTTTGTTTCACCGTCGCACCGTATGCCTCCGGTGACGCAGATTAACACCAACTGCTGTGGGATTGGCCAGTACCACCCGTGGTCACATGGTCACCCCCTCTGATTCGCCTCTGTTCCTCATTGCAGGTTTCCTGTAAAGCGCGGTCGGCTTTCCGGAATCCCAGGGCTTTTAGAAGCCGGGCAGGCCACTGCTCTTTCAAAGGAGGAGGGAGGCAGAGGGCTGATGGATGAGTGAATTTGCAACTGATACTAGGCCTTGAGACCTATGGGATCATTCTGTGCTGCAGCCAGGCCCTGCTGGCCAGACCAGATATGGTGAGCCCATCCTGTCTCACTCGGAGAGGGCCAAAATGGGATCTCAAGGGGAGTCCGGAGAACACAGCAGGCGTCCTGAAGCTCCCGCTCCCTCGGTGGAAGTGGGCTCAAGGAGCTCCTGAGGACAGGACCCCTGGGGGTTTGGGCCTGGGACAGGACGAGACACCCGCGGGCCCCTCTCCCACGCCGCCCCAAACAGGACCCAGGATCCAGCCGCCGCCGCGGCGGCTTTAGGAGCATCACTGCCGCCGCGCGGCGGTGGCGGTATTTAAAGGGGACGCAGCCTATCTGTCAGGAGTGGAGCGCGAATCGGCTCAGCCAATGCGCATGCGCGAGGCGCGAGCGGTTTCTTCCTCCACAGTGGTTCCCACGGTTGTCTTAGAAACCAGGCCCCGAGGCTTGGCAGAGCAGTAGCCCTCCGTGGCAGTGCTTGGGTGTCGAGGCTCTGAGGCTAAGGCCTCACCTCTCCACGGGGTCGAAGGGAATGACTACGGATGCCAGGAGTCGCAAAGGGCCGACCATGATGATGAAACCCCAGGCGGAGACGGGGGAAGCAGCAAGGGATACCAGCCTCAGGCCTGCACGGACGGTGTTGGTTGGGGTGAGTCTCCCCAAAAGTAGTGCCGCCGTCCGTGATCTCGAAGACGGGTCAGCCTGCGTGCCCCTGGGCTGCTCTTCTCTGCTGTATGACTCTGTGTGTGTGTGTGTGTGTGTGTGTGTGTGTGTGTGTGTGTGTAGGTGTCTGTGTGTGTGTCTCCCATTCTCTCTTCTCTCTCTGTCTCTCAGTCTCTGTGTGTTTCTTTCACACTGTCTGTCGGTTTGTGCCAGCCGAAGTTGCGTCAGGGCTACCAGGACGGTGTAGGATTGGGGATGTTGCGAATTTTGCAGAAACCTGTTTGCTCCTCTGGTAGGCATTTGGAAACGTGGCTTGGGTGAGGCACAGGCGGCACCCAGAACCCCCGGGTCCCAGGTGTTCTTTGATTTTCCTTGGCATTGATGGAAAGGTCACCCGTTTCCCCCTTCCACTGGCACATACCTGGACACCACCCTTTGTTTCGCCGTCGCCTCGTATGCCTCCTTTGACACACATTAACACCAACTGCTGTGGGATTGGCCAGTGACACGCATCGTCACATGGTCTCCCCCTCGGATTCGCCTGTGTTCCTCATTGCAGGTGTCCTGTAAAGCGCGGTCGGCCTTCCGGAACCCCAGGGCTTTGACAAGCCGGGCAGGCCACTGCTCTTTCAAAGGAGGAGGGAGGCAGAGGGCTGATGGATGAGTGAATTTGCAACTGATACTAGGCCTTGAGACCTATGGGATCATTCTGTGCTGCAGCGAGGCCCTGCCGGCCTGACCAGATGTGGTGAACCCATCCTGTCTCACTCGGAGAGGGCCAAAATCGCATCTCACGGGGAGTCCGGAGAACACAGCAGGCGTCCTGAAGCTCCCTCTCCCTCGGTGGAAGTGGGCTGAAGCAGCTCCTGAGGACAGGACCCCTGGGGGTTTGGGCCTGGGACAGGATGAGACACACGCGGGCCCCTCTCCCACGCCGCCCCAAACAGGACCCAGGATCCAGCCGCCACCGCGGCGGTTGCAGGAGCATCACTGCCGCCGCTCGGCGGTGGCGGTATTTAAAGGGGACGCAGCACATCTGTCAGGAGTGAAGGGCGAATCGGCTCAGCCAATGCGCATGCGCGAGACGCGAACGGTTTCTCCCGTCACAGTGGTTCCCACGGTTGTCTTAGAAGCCAGGCCCCGAGGCTTGGCAGAGCAGCAGCCCTCCGTGGCAGTGCTTGGGTGTCGAGGCTCTGAGGCTAAAGCCTCACCTCTCCACGGGGTGGAAGGGAACGTCTCCGGATGCCAGGAGTCGCAAAGGGCCATCCATGATGATGAAACCCCAGGCGGAGACGGGGGAAGCAGCACGGGATACCAGCCTCAGGCATGCACGGACGGTGTTGGCTGAGGTGAGTGTCCCCAAAAGTCGTGCCGCCGTCCGTGATCTCGATGACGGGTCGACCTGCGTGCCCCTGGGCTGCTCTCCTCTGCTGTATGACTCTGTGTGTGTGTGTGTGTGTGTGTGTGTAGGTGTCTGTGTGTGTGTCTCCCATTCTCTCGTCTCTCTCTGTCTCTCAGTTTCTGTGAGTTTCTTTCCCACTGTCTGTGGGTTTGTGCCAGTCGAAGTTACGTCAGGGCTATCAGGTAGGTGGAAGATTGGGGGTGTTGCGAATTTTGCAGAAACCTCTTTGCTCCTCTGGTAGGCATTTGAAAACGTGGCTTGGGTGAGGCACAGGCGTCACCCCCAACCCCCGGGTCCCAGGTGTTCTTTGATTTTCCTTGGCATTGATGGAAAGGTCACCCGTTTCCCCCATCCACCGGCACATACGTGGACACCACCCTTTGTTTCACCGTCGCACCGTATGCCTCCGGTGACGCAGATTAACACCAACTGCTGTGGGATTGGCCAGTACCACCCGTGGTCACATGGTCACCCCCTCTGATTCGCCTCTGTTCCTCATTGCAGGTTTCCTGTAAAGCGCGGTCGGCTTTCCGGAATCCCAGGGCTTTTAGAAGCCGGGCAGGCCACTGCTCTTTCAAAGGAGGAGGGAGGCAGAGGGCTGATGGATGAGTGAATTTGCAACTGATACTAGGCCTTGAGACCTATGGGATCATTCTGTGCTGCAGCCAGGCCCTGCTGGCCAGACCAGATATGGTGAGCCCATCCTGTCTCACTCGGAGAGGGCCAAAATGGGATCTCAAGGGGAGTCCGGAGAACACAGCAGGCGTCCTGAAGCTCCCGCTCCCTCGGTGGAAGTGGGCTCAAGGAGCTCCTGAGGACAGGACCCCTGGGGGTTTGGGCCTGGGACAGGACGAGACACCCGCGGGCCCCTCTCCCACGCCGCCCCAAACAGGACCCAGGATCCAGCCGCCGCCGCGGCGGCTTTAGGAGCATCACTGCCGCCGCGCGGCGGTGGCGGTATTTAAAGGGGACGCAGCCTATCTGTCAGGAGTGGAGCGCGAATCGGCTCAGCCAATGCGCATGCGCGAGGCGCGAGCGGTTTCTTCCTCCACAGTGGTTCCCACGGTTGTCTTAGAAACCAGGCCCCGAGGCTTGGCAGAGCAGTAGCCCTCCGTGGCAGTGCTTGGGTGTCGAGGCTCTGAGGCTAAGGCCTCACCTCTCCACGGGGTCGAAGGGAATGACTACGGATGCCAGGAGTCGCAAAGGGCCGACCATGATGATGAAACCCCAGGCGGAGACGGGGGAAGCAGCAAGGGATACCAGCCTCAGGCCTGCACGGACGGTGTTGGTTGGGGTGAGTCTCCCCAAAAGTAGTGCCGCCGTCCGTGATCTCGAAGACGGGTCAGCCTGCGTGCCCCTGGGCTGCTCTTCTCTGCTGTATGACTCTGTGTGTGTGTGTGTGTGTGTGTGTGTGTGTGTGTGTGTGTGTGTGTAGGTGTCTGTGTGTGTGTCTCCCATTCTCTCTTCTCTCTCTGTCTCTCAGTCTCTGTGTGTTTCTTTCACACTGTCTGTCGGTTTGTGCCAGCCGAAGTTGCGTCAGGGCTACCAGGACGGTGTAGGATTGGGGATGTTGCGAATTTTGCAGAAACCTGTTTGCTCCTCTGGTAGGCATTTGGAAACGTGGCTTGGGTGAGGCACAGGCGGCACCCAGAACCCCCGGGTCCCAGGTGTTCTTTGATTTTCCTTGGCATTGATGGAAAGGTCACCCGTTTCCCCCTTCCACTGGCACATACCTGGACACCACCCTTTGTTTCGCCGTCGCCTCGTATGCCTCCTTTGACACACATTAACACCAACTGCTGTGGGATTGGCCAGTGACACGCATCGTCACATGGTCTCCCCCTCGGATTCGCCTGTGTTCCTCATTGCAGGTGTCCTGTAAAGCGCGGTCGGCCTTCCGGAACCCCAGGGCTTTGACAAGCCGGGCAGGCCACTGCTCTTTCAAAGGAGGAGGGAGGCAGAGGGCTGATGGATGAGTGAATTTGCAACTGATACTAGGCCTTGAGACCTATGGGATCATTCTGTGCTGCAGCGAGGCCCTGCCGGCCTGACCAGATGTGGTGAACCCATCCTGTCTCACTCGGAGAGGGCCAAAATCGCATCTCACGGGGAGTCCGGAGAACACAGCAGGCGTCCTGAAGCTCCCTCTCCCTCGGTGGAAGTGGGCTGAAGCAGCTCCTGAGGACAGGACCCCTGGGGGTTTGGGCCTGGGACAGGATGAGACACACGCGGGCCCCTCTCCCACGCCGCCCCAAACAGGACCCAGGATCCAGCCGCCACCGCGGCGGTTGCAGGAGCATCACTGCCGCCGCTCGGCGGTGGCGGTATTTAAAGGGGACGCAGCACATCTGTCAGGAGTGAAGGGCGAATCGGCTCAGCCAATGCGCATGCGCGAGACGCGAACGGTTTCTCCCGTCACAGTGGTTCCCACGGTTGTCTTAGAAGCCAGGCCCCGAGGCTTGGCAGAGCAGCAGCCCTCCGTGGCAGTGCTTGGGTGTCGAGGCTCTGAGGCTAAAGCCTCACCTCTCCACGGGGTGGAAGGGAACGTCTCCGGATGCCAGGAGTCGCAAAGGGCCATCCATGATGATGAAACCCCAGGCGGAGACGGGGGAAGCAGCACGGGATACCAGCCTCAGGCATGCACGGACGGTGTTGGCTGAGGTGAGTGTCCCCAAAAGTCGTGCCGCCGTCCGTGATCTCGATGACGGGTCGACCTGCGTGCCCCTGGGCTGCTCTCCTCTGCTGTATGACTCTGTGTGTGTGTGTGTGTGTGTGTGTGTAGGTGTCTGTGTGTGTGTCTCCCATTCTCTCGTCTCTCTCTGTCTCTCAGTTTCTGTGAGTTTCTTTCCCACTGTCTGTGGGTTTGTGCCAGTCGAAGTTACGTCAGGGCTATCAGGTAGGTGGAAGATTGGGGGTGTTGCGAATTTTGCAGAAACCTCTTTGCTCCTCTGGTAGGCATTTGAAAACGTGGCTTGGGTGAGGCACAGGCGTCACCCCCAACCCCCGGGTCCCAGGTGTTCTTTGATTTTCCTTGGCATTGATGGAAAGGTCACCCGTTTCCCCCATCCACCGGCACATACGTGGACACCACCCTTTGTTTCACCGTCGCACCGTATGCCTCCGGTGACGCAGATTAACACCAACTGCTGTGGGATTGGCCAGTACCACCCGTGGTCACATGGTCACCCCCTCTGATTCGCCTCTGTTCCTCATTGCAGGTTTCCTGTAAAGCGCGGTCGGCTTTCCGGAATCCCAGGGCTTTTAGAAGCCGGGCAGGCCACTGCTCTTTCAAAGGAGGAGGGAGGCAGAGGGCTGATGGATGAGTGAATTTGCAACTGATACTAGGCCTTGAGACCTATGGGATCATTCTGTGCTGCAGCCAGGCCCTGCTGGCCAGACCAGATATGGTGAGCCCATCCTGTCTCACTCGGAGAGGGCCAAAATGGGATCTCAAGGGGAGTCCGGAGAACACAGCAGGCGTCCTGAAGCTCCCGCTCCCTCGGTGGAAGTGGGCTCAAGGAGCTCCTGAGGACAGGACCCCTGGGGGTTTGGGCCTGGGACAGGACGAGACACCCGCGGGCCCCTCTCCCACGCCGCCCCAAACAGGACCCAGGATCCAGCCGCCGCCGCGGCGGCTTTAGGAGCATCACTGCCGCCGCGCGGCGGTGGCGGTATTTAAAGGGGACGCAGCCTATCTGTCAGGAGTGGAGCGCGAATCGGCTCAGCCAATGCGCATGCGCGAGGCGCGAGCGGTTTCTTCCTCCACAGTGGTTCCCACGGTTGTCTTAGAAACCAGGCCCCGAGGCTTGGCAGAGCAGTAGCCCTCCGTGGCAGTGCTTGGGTGTCGAGGCTCTGAGGCTAAGGCCTCACCTCTCCACGGGGTCGAAGGGAATGACTACGGATGCCAGGAGTCGCAAAGGGCCGACCATGATGATGAAACCCCAGGCGGAGACGGGGGAAGCAGCAAGGGATACCAGCCTCAGGCCTGCACGGACGGTGTTGGTTGGGGTGAGTCTCCCCAAAAGTAGTGCCGCCGTCCGTGATCTCGAAGACGGGTCAGCCTGCGTGCCCCTGGGCTGCTCTTCTCTGCTGTATGACTCTGTGTGTGTGTGTGTGTGTGTGTGTGTGTGTGTGTGTGTGTGTGTAGGTGTCTGTGTGTGTGTCTCCCATTCTCTCTTCTCTCTCTGTCTCTCAGTCTCTGTGTGTTTCTTTCACACTGTCTGTCGGTTTGTGCCAGCCGAAGTTGCGTCAGGGCTACCAGGACGGTGTAGGATTGGGGATGTTGCGAATTTTGCAGAAACCTGTTTGCTCCTCTGGTAGGCATTTGGAAACGTGGCTTGGGTGAGGCACAGGCGGCACCCAGAACCCCCGGGTCCCAGGTGTTCTTTGATTTTCCTTGGCATTGATGGAAAGGTCACCCGTTTCCCCCTTCCACTGGCACATACCTGGACACCACCCTTTGTTTCGCCGTCGCCTCGTATGCCTCCTTTGACACACATTAACACCAACTGCTGTGGGATTGGCCAGTGACACGCATCGTCACATGGTCTCCCCCTCGGATTCGCCTGTGTTCCTCATTGCAGGTGTCCTGTAAAGCGCGGTCGGCCTTCCGGAACCCCAGGGCTTTGACAAGCCGGGCAGGCCACTGCTCTTTCAAAGGAGGAGGGAGGCAGAGGGCTGATGGATGAGTGAATTTGCAACTGATACTAGGCCTTGAGACCTATGGGATCATTCTGTGCTGCAGCGAGGCCCTGCCGGCCTGACCAGATGTGGTGAACCCATCCTGTCTCACTCGGAGAGGGCCAAAATCGCATGTCACGGGGAGTCCGGAGAACACAGCAGGCGTCCTGAAGCTCCCTCTCCCTCGGTGGAAGTGGGCTGAAGCAGCTCCTGAGGACAGGACCCCTGGGGGTTTGGGCCTGGGACAGGATGAGACACACGCGGGCCCCTCTCCCACGCCGCCCCAAACAGGACCCAGGATCCAGCCGCCACCGCGGCGGTTGCAGGAGCATCACTGCCGCCGCTCGGCGGTGGCGGTATTTAAAGGGGACGCAGCACATCTGTCAGGAGTGAAGGGCGAATCGGCTCAGCCAATGCGCATGCGCGAGACGCGAACGGTTTCTCCCGTCACAGTGGTTCCCACGGTTGTCTTAGAAGCCAGGCCCCGAGGCTTGGCAGAGCAGCAGCCCTCCGTGGCAGTGCTTGGGTGTCGAGGCTCTGAGGCTAAAGCCTCACCTCTCCACGGGGTGGAAGGGAACGTCTCCGGATGCCAGGAGTCGCAAAGGGCCATCCATGATGATGAAACCCCAGGCGGAGACGGGGGAAGCAGCACGGGATACCAGCCTCAGGCATGCACGGACGGTGTTGGCTGAGGTGAGTGTCCCCAAAAGTCGTGCCGCCGTCCGTGATCTCGATGACGGGTCGACCTGCGTGCCCCTGGGCTGCTCTCCTCTGCTGTATGACTCTGTGTGTGTGTGTGTGTGTGTGTGTGTAGGTGTCTGTGTGTGTGTCTCCCATTCTCTCGTCTCTCTCTGTCTCTCAGTTTCTGTGAGTTTCTTTCCCACTGTCTGTGGGTTTGTGCCAGTCGAAGTTACGTCAGGGCTATCAGGTAGGTGGAAGATTGGGGGTGTTGCGAATTTTGCAGAAACCTCTTTGCTCCTCTGGTAGGCATTTGAAAACGTGGCTTGGGTGAGGCACAGGCGTCACCCCCAACCCCCGGGTCCCAGGTGTTCTTTGATTTTCCTTGGCATTGATGGAAAGGTCACCCGTTTCCCCCATCCACCGGCACATACGTGGACACCACCCTTTGTTTCACCGTCGCACCGTATGCCTCCGGTGACGCAGATTAACACCAACTGCTGTGGGATTGGCCAGTACCACCCGTGGTCACATGGTCACCCCCTCTGATTCGCCTCTGTTCCTCATTGCAGGTTTCCTGTAAAGCGCGGTCGGCTTTCCGGAATCCCAGGGCTTTTAGAAGCCGGGCAGGCCACTGCTCTTTCAAAGGAGGAGGGAGGCAGAGGGCTGATGGATGAGTGAATTTGCAACTGATACTAGGCCTTGAGACCTATGGGATCATTCTGTGCTGCAGCCAGGCCCTGCTGGCCAGACCAGATATGGTGAGCCCATCCTGTCTCACTCGGAGAGGGCCAAAATGGGATCTCAAGGGGAGTCCGGAGAACACAGCAGGCGTCCTGAAGCTCCCGCTCCCTCGGTGGAAGTGGGCTCAAGGAGCTCCTGAGGACAGGACCCCTGGGGGTTTGGGCCTGGGACAGGACGAGACACCCGCGGGCCCCTCTCCCACGCCGCCCCAAACAGGACCCAGGATCCAGCCGCCGCCGCGGCGGCTTTAGGAGCATCACTGCCGCCGCGCGGCGGTGGCGGTATTTAAAGGGGACGCAGCCTATCTGTCAGGAGTGGAGCGCGAATCGGCTCAGCCAATGCGCATGCGCGAGGCGCGAGCGGTTTCTTCCTCCACAGTGGTTCCCACGGTTGTCTTAGAAACCAGGCCCCGAGGCTTGGCAGAGCAGTAGCCCTCCGTGGCAGTGCTTGGGTGTCGAGGCTCTGAGGCTAAGGCCTCACCTCTCCACGGGGTCGAAGGGAATGACTACGGATGCCAGGAGTCGCAAAGGGCCGACCATGATGATGAAACCCCAGGCGGAGACGGGGGAAGCAGCAAGGGATACCAGCCTCAGGCCTGCACGGACGGTGTTGGTTGGGGTGAGTCTCCCCAAAAGTAGTGCCGCCGTCCGTGATCTCGAAGACGGGTCAGCCTGCGTGCCCCTGGGCTGCTCTTCTCTGCTGTATGACTCTGTGTGTGTGTGTGTGTGTGTGTGTGTGTGTGTGTGTGTGTGTAGGTGTCTGTGTGTGTGTCTCCCATTCTCTCTTCTCTCTCTGTCTCTCAGTCTCTGTGTGTTTCTTTCACACTGTCTGTCGGTTTGTGCCAGCCGAAGTTGCGTCAGGGCTACCAGGACGGTGTAGGATTGGGGATGTTGCGAATTTTGCAGAAACCTGTTTGCTCCTCTGGTAGGCATTTGGAAACGTGGCTTGGGTGAGGCACAGGCGGCACCCAGAACCCCCGGGTCCCAGGTGTTCTTTGATTTTCCTTGGCATTGATGGAAAGGTCACCCGTTTCCCCCTTCCACTGGCACATACCTGGACACCACCCTTTGTTTCGCCGTCGCCTCGTATGCCTCCTTTGACACACATTAACACCAACTGCTGTGGGATTGGCCAGTGACACGCATCGTCACATGGTCTCCCCCTCGGATTCGCCTGTGTTCCTCATTGCAGGTGTCCTGTAAAGCGCGGTCGGCCTTCCGGAACCCCAGGGCTTTGACAAGCCGGGCAGGCCACTGCTCTTTCAAAGGAGGAGGGAGGCAGAGGGCTGATGGATGAGTGAATTTGCAACTGATACTAGGCCTTGAGACCTATGGGATCATTCTGTGCTGCAGCGAGGCCCTGCCGGCCTGACCAGATGTGGTGAACCCATCCTGTCTCACTCGGAGAGGGCCAAAATCGCATGTCACGGGGAGTCCGGAGAACACAGCAGGCGTCCTGAAGCTCCCTCTCCCTCGGTGGAAGTGGGCTGAAGCAGCTCCTGAGGACAGGACCCCTGGGGGTTTGGGCCTGGGACAGGATGAGACACACGCGGGCCCCTCTCCCACGCCGCCCCAAACAGGACCCAGGATCCAGCCGCCACCGCGGCGGTTGCAGGAGCATCACTGCCGCCGCTCGGCGGTGGCGGTATTTAAAGGGGACGCAGCACATCTGTCAGGAGTGAAGGGCGAATCGGCTCAGCCAATGCGCATGCGCGAGACGCGAACGGTTTCTCCCGTCACAGTGGTTCCCACGGTTGTCTTAGAAGCCAGGCCCCGAGGCTTGGCAGAGCAGCAGCCCTCCGTGGCAGTGCTTGGGTGTCGAGGCTCTGAGGCTAAAGCCTCACCTCTCCACGGGGTGGAAGGGAACGTCTCCGGATGCCAGGAGTCGCAAAGGGCCATCCATGATGATGAAACCCCAGGCGGAGACGGGGGAAGCAGCACGGGATACCAGCCTCAGGCATGCACGGACGGTGTTGGCTGAGGTGAGTGTCCCCAAAAGTCGTGCCGCCGTCCGTGATCTCGATGACGGGTCGACCTGCGTGCCCCTGGGCTGCTCTCCTCTGCTGTATGACTCTGTGTGTGTGTGTGTGTGTGTGTGTGTAGGTGTCTGTGTGTGTGTCTCCCATTCTCTCGTCTCTCTCTGTCTCTCAGTTTCTGTGAGTTTCTTTCCCACTGTCTGTGGGTTTGTGCCAGTCGAAGTTACGTCAGGGCTATCAGGTAGGTGGAAGATTGGGGGTGTTGCGAATTTTGCAGAAACCTCTTTGCTCCTCTGGTAGGCATTTGAAAACGTGGCTTGGGTGAGGCACAGGCGTCACCCCCAACCCCCGGGTCCCAGGTGTTCTTTGATTTTCCTTGGCATTGATGGAAAGGTCACCCGTTTCCCCCATCCACCGGCACATACGTGGACACCACCCTTTGTTTCACCGTCGCACCGTATGCCTCCGGTGACGCAGATTAACACCAACTGCTGTGGGATTGGCCAGTACCACCCGTGGTCACATGGTCACCCCCTCTGATTCGCCTCTGTTCCTCATTGCAGGTTTCCTGTAAAGCGCGGTCGGCTTTCCGGAATCCCAGGGCTTTTAGAAGCCGGGCAGGCCACTGCTCTTTCAAAGGAGGAGGGAGGCAGAGGGCTGATGGATGAGTGAATTTGCAACTGATACTAGGCCTTGAGACCTATGGGATCATTCTGTGCTGCAGCCAGGCCCTGCTGGCCAGACCAGATATGGTGAGCCCATCCTGTCTCACTCGGAGAGGGCCAAAATGGGATCTCAAGGGGAGTCCGGAGAACACAGCAGGCGTCCTGAAGCTCCCGCTCCCTCGGTGGAAGTGGGCTCAAGGAGCTCCTGAGGACAGGACCCCTGGGGGTTTGGGCCTGGGACAGGACGAGACACCCGCGGGCCCCTCTCCCACGCCGCCCCAAACAGGACCCAGGATCCAGCCGCCGCCGCGGCGGCTTTAGGAGCATCACTGCCGCCGCGCGGCGGTGGCGGTATTTAAAGGGGACGCAGCCTATCTGTCAGGAGTGGAGCGCGAATCGGCTCAGCCAATGCGCATGCGCGAGGCGCGAGCGGTTTCTTCCTCCACAGTGGTTCCCACGGTTGTCTTAGAAACCAGGCCCCGAGGCTTGGCAGAGCAGTAGCCCTCCGTGGCAGTGCTTGGGTGTCGAGGCTCTGAGGCTAAGGCCTCACCTCTCCACGGGGTCGAAGGGAATGACTACGGATGCCAGGAGTCGCAAAGGGCCGACCATGATGATGAAACCCCAGGCGGAGACGGGGGAAGCAGCAAGGGATACCAGCCTCAGGCCTGCACGGACGGTGTTGGTTGGGGTGAGTCTCCCCAAAAGTAGTGCCGCCGTCCGTGATCTCGAAGACGGGTCAGCCTGCGTGCCCCTGGGCTGCTCTTCTCTGCTGTATGACTCTGTGTGTGTGTGTGTGTGTGTGTGTGTGTGTGTGTGTGTGTGTGTGTAGGTGTCTGTGTGTGTGTCTCCCATTCTCTCTTCTCTCTCTGTCTCTCAGTCTCTGTGTGTTTCTTTCACACTGTCTGTCGGTTTGTGCCAGCCGAAGTTGCGTCAGGGCTACCAGGACGGTGTAGGATTGGGGATGTTGCGAATTTTGCAGAAACCTGTTTGCTCCTCTGGTAGGCATTTGGAAACGTGGCTTGGGTGAGGCACAGGCGGCACCCAGAACCCCCGGGTCCCAGGTGTTCTTTGATTTTCCTTGGCATTGATGGAAAGGTCACCCGTTTCCCCCTTCCACTGGCACATACCTGGACACCACCCTTTGTTTCGCCGTCGCCTCGTATGCCTCCTTTGACACACATTAACACCAACTGCTGTGGGATTGGCCAGTGACACGCATCGTCACATGGTCTCCCCCTCGGATTCGCCTGTGTTCCTCATTGCAGGTGTCCTGTAAAGCGCGGTCGGCCTTCCGGAACCCCAGGGCTTTGACAAGCCGGGCAGGCCACTGCTCTTTCAAAGGAGGAGGGAGGCAGAGGGCTGATGGATGAGTGAATTTGCAACTGATACTAGGCCTTGAGACCTATGGGATCATTCTGTGCTGCAGCGAGGCCCTGCCGGCCTGACCAGATGTGGTGAACCCATCCTGTCTCACTCGGAGAGGGCCAAAATCGCATGTCACGGGGAGTCCGGAGAACACAGCAGGCGTCCTGAAGCTCCCTCTCCCTCGGTGGAAGTGGGCTGAAGCAGCTCCTGAGGACAGGACCCCTGGGGGTTTGGGCCTGGGACAGGATGAGACACACGCGGGCCCCTCTCCCACGCCGCCCCAAACAGGACCCAGGATCCAGCCGCCACCGCGGCGGTTGCAGGAGCATCACTGCCGCCGCTCGGCGGTGGCGGTATTTAAAGGGGACGCAGCACATCTGTCAGGAGTGAAGGGCGAATCGGCTCAGCCAATGCGCATGCGCGAGACGCGAACGGTTTCTCCCGTCACAGTGGTTCCCACGGTTGTCTTAGAAGCCAGGCCCCGAGGCTTGGCAGAGCAGCAGCCCTCCGTGGCAGTGCTTGGGTGTCGAGGCTCTGAGGCTAAAGCCTCACCTCTCCACGGGGTGGAAGGGAACGTCTCCGGATGCCAGGAGTCGCAAAGGGCCATCCATGATGATGAAACCCCAGGCGGAGACGGGGGAAGCAGCACGGGATACCAGCCTCAGGCATGCACGGACGGTGTTGGCTGAGGTGAGTGTCCCCAAAAGTCGTGCCGCCGTCCGTGATCTCGATGACGGGTCGACCTGCGTGCCCCTGGGCTGCTCTCCTCTGCTGTATGACTCTGTGTGTGTGTGTGTGTGTGTGTGTGTAGGTGTCTGTGTGTGTGTCTCCCATTCTCTCGTCTCTCTCTGTCTCTCAGTTTCTGTGAGTTTCTTTCCCACTGTCTGTGGGTTTGTGCCAGTCGAAGTTACGTCAGGGCTATCAGGTAGGTGGAAGATTGGGGGTGTTGCGAATTTTGCAGAAACCTCTTTGCTCCTCTGGTAGGCATTTGAAAACGTGGCTTGGGTGAGGCACAGGCGTCACCCCCAACCCCCGGGTCCCAGGTGTTCTTTGATTTTCCTTGGCATTGATGGAAAGGTCACCCGTTTCCCCCATCCACCGGCACATACGTGGACACCACCCTTTGTTTCACCGTCGCACCGTATGCCTCCGGTGACGCAGATTAACACCAACTGCTGTGGGATTGGCCAGTACCACCCGTGGTCACATGGTCACCCCCTCTGATTCGCCTCTGTTCCTCATTGCAGGTTTCCTGTAAAGCGCGGTCGGCTTTCCGGAATCCCAGGGCTTTTAGAAGCCGGGCAGGCCACTGCTCTTTCAAAGGAGGAGGGAGGCAGAGGGCTGATGGATGAGTGAATTTGCAACTGATACTAGGCCTTGAGACCTATGGGATCATTCTGTGCTGCAGCCAGGCCCTGCTGGCCAGACCAGATATGGTGAGCCCATCCTGTCTCACTCGGAGAGGGCCAAAATGGGATCTCAAGGGGAGTCCGGAGAACACAGCAGGCGTCCTGAAGCTCCCGCTCCCTCGGTGGAAGTGGGCTCAAGGAGCTCCTGAGGACAGGACCCCTGGGGGTTTGGGCCTGGGACAGGACGAGACACCCGCGGGCCCCTCTCCCACGCCGCCCCAAACAGGACCCAGGATCCAGCCGCCGCCGCGGCGGCTTTAGGAGCATCACTGCCGCCGCGCGGCGGTGGCGGTATTTAAAGGGGACGCAGCCTATCTGTCAGGAGTGGAGCGCGAATCGGCTCAGCCAATGCGCATGCGCGAGGCGCGAGCGGTTTCTTCCTCCACAGTGGTTCCCACGGTTGTCTTAGAAACCAGGCCCCGAGGCTTGGCAGAGCAGTAGCCCTCCGTGGCAGTGCTTGGGTGTCGAGGCTCTGAGGCTAAGGCCTCACCTCTCCACGGGGTCGAAGGGAATGACTACGGATGCCAGGAGTCGCAAAGGGCCGACCATGATGATGAAACCCCAGGCGGAGACGGGGGAAGCAGCAAGGGATACCAGCCTCAGGCCTGCACGGACGGTGTTGGTTGGGGTGAGTCTCCCCAAAAGTAGTGCCGCCGTCCGTGATCTCGAAGACGGGTCAGCCTGCGTGCCCCTGGGCTGCTCTTCTCTGCTGTATGACTCTGTGTGTGTGTGTGTGTGTGTGTGTGTGTGTGTGTGTGTGTGTAGGTGTCTGTGTGTGTGTCTCCCATTCTCTCTTCTCTCTCTGTCTCTCAGTCTCTGTGTGTTTCTTTCACACTGTCTGTCGGTTTGTGCCAGCCGAAGTTGCGTCAGGGCTACCAGGACGGTGTAGGATTGGGGATGTTGCGAATTTTGCAGAAACCTGTTTGCTCCTCTGGTAGGCATTTGGAAACGTGGCTTGGGTGAGGCACAGGCGGCACCCAGAACCCCCGGGTCCCAGGTGTTCTTTGATTTTCCTTGGCATTGATGGAAAGGTCACCCGTTTCCCCCTTCCACTGGCACATACCTGGACACCACCCTTTGTTTCGCCGTCGCCTCGTATGCCTCCTTTGACACACATTAACACCAACTGCTGTGGGATTGGCCAGTGACACGCATCGTCACATGGTCTCCCCCTCGGATTCGCCTGTGTTCCTCATTGCAGGTGTCCTGTAAAGCGCGGTCGGCCTTCCGGAACCCCAGGGCTTTGACAAGCCGGGCAGGCCACTGCTCTTTCAAAGGAGGAGGGAGGCAGAGGGCTGATGGATGAGTGAATTTGCAACTGATACTAGGCCTTGAGACCTATGGGATCATTCTGTGCTGCAGCGAGGCCCTGCCGGCCTGACCAGATGTGGTGAACCCATCCTGTCTCACTCGGAGAGGGCCAAAATCGCATGTCACGGGGAGTCCGGAGAACACAGCAGGCGTCCTGAAGCTCCCTCTCCCTCGGTGGAAGTGGGCTGAAGCAGCTCCTGAGGACAGGACCCCTGGGGGTTTGGGCCTGGGACAGGATGAGACACACGCGGGCCCCTCTCCCACGCCGCCCCAAACAGGACCCAGGATCCAGCCGCCACCGCGGCGGTTGCAGGAGCATCACTGCCGCCGCTCGGCGGTGGCGGTATTTAAAGGGGACGCAGCACATCTGTCAGGAGTGAAGGGCGAATCGGCTCAGCCAATGCGCATGCGCGAGACGCGAACGGTTTCTCCCGTCACAGTGGTTCCCACGGTTGTCTTAGAAGCCAGGCCCCGAGGCTTGGCAGAGCAGCAGCCCTCCGTGGCAGTGCTTGGGTGTCGAGGCTCTGAGGCTAAAGCCTCACCTCTCCACGGGGTGGAAGGGAACGTCTCCGGATGCCAGGAGTCGCAAAGGGCCATCCATGATGATGAAACCCCAGGCGGAGACGGGGGAAGCAGCACGGGATACCAGCCTCAGGCATGCACGGACGGTGTTGGCTGAGGTGAGTGTCCCCAAAAGTCGTGCCGCCGTCCGTGATCTCGATGACGGGTCGACCTGCGTGCCCCTGGGCTGCTCTCCTCTGCTGTATGACTCTGTGTGTGTGTGTGTGTGTGTGTGTAGGTGTCTGTGTGTGTGTCTCCCATTCTCTCGTCTCTCTCTGTCTCTCAGTTTCTGTGAGTTTCTTTCCCACTGTCTGTGGGTTTGTGCCAGTCGAAGTTACGTCAGGGCTATCAGGTAGGTGGAAGATTGGGGGTGTTGCGAATTTTGCAGAAACCTCTTTGCTCCTCTGGTAGGCATTTGAAAACGTGGCTTGGGTGAGGCACAGGCGTCACCCCCAACCCCCGGGTCCCAGGTGTTCTTTGATTTTCCTTGGCATTGATGGAAAGGTCACCCGTTTCCCCCATCCACCGGCACATACGTGGACACCACCCTTTGTTTCACCGTCGCACCGTATGCCTCCGGTGACGCAGATTAACACCAACTGCTGTGGGATTGGCCAGTACCACCCGTGGTCACATGGTCACCCCCTCTGATTCGCCTCTGTTCCTCATTGCAGGTTTCCTGTAAAGCGCGGTCGGCTTTCCGGAATCCCAGGGCTTTTAGAAGCCGGGCAGGCCACTGCTCTTTCAAAGGAGGAGGGAGGCAGAGGGCTGATGGATGAGTGAATTTGCAACTGATACTAGGCCTTGAGACCTATGGGATCATTCTGTGCTGCAGCCAGGCCCTGCTGGCCAGACCAGATATGGTGAGCCCATCCTGTCTCACTCGGAGAGGGCCAAAATGGGATCTCAAGGGGAGTCCGGAGAACACAGCAGGCGTCCTGAAGCTCCCGCTCCCTCGGTGGAAGTGGGCTCAAGGAGCTCCTGAGGACAGGACCCCTGGGGGTTTGGGCCTGGGACAGGACGAGACACCCGCGGGCCCCTCTCCCACGCCGCCCCAAACAGGACCCAGGATCCAGCCGCCGCCGCGGCGGCTTTAGGAGCATCACTGCCGCCGCGCGGCGGTGGCGGTATTTAAAGGGGACGCAGCCTATCTGTCAGGAGTGGAGCGCGAATCGGCTCAGCCAATGCGCATGCGCGAGGCGCGAGCGGTTTCTTCCTCCACAGTGGTTCCCACGGTTGTCTTAGAAACCAGGCCCCGAGGCTTGGCAGAGCAGTAGCCCTCCGTGGCAGTGCTTGGGTGTCGAGGCTCTGAGGCTAAGGCCTCACCTCTCCACGGGGTCGAAGGGAATGACTACGGATGCCAGGAGTCGCAAAGGGCCGACCATGATGATGAAACCCCAGGCGGAGACGGGGGAAGCAGCAAGGGATACCAGCCTCAGGCCTGCACGGACGGTGTTGGTTGGGGTGAGTCTCCCCAAAAGTAGTGCCGCCGTCCGTGATCTCGAAGACGGGTCAGCCTGCGTGCCCCTGGGCTGCTCTTCTCTGCTGTATGACTCTGTGTGTGTGTGTGTGTGTGTGTGTGTGTGTGTGTGTGTGTGTGTAGGTGTCTGTGTGTGTGTCTCCCATTCTCTCTTCTCTCTCTGTCTCTCAGTCTCTGTGTGTTTCTTTCACACTGTCTGTCGGTTTGTGCCAGCCGAAGTTGCGTCAGGGCTACCAGGACGGTGTAGGATTGGGGATGTTGCGAATTTTGCAGAAACCTGTTTGCTCCTCTGGTAGGCATTTGGAAACGTGGCTTGGGTGAGGCACAGGCGGCACCCAGAACCCCCGGGTCCCAGGTGTTCTTTGATTTTCCTTGGCATTGATGGAAAGGTCACCCGTTTCCCCCTTCCACTGGCACATACCTGGACACCACCCTTTGTTTCGCCGTCGCCTCGTATGCCTCCTTTGACACACATTAACACCAACTGCTGTGGGATTGGCCAGTGACACGCATCGTCACATGGTCTCCCCCTCGGATTCGCCTGTGTTCCTCATTGCAGGTGTCCTGTAAAGCGCGGTCGGCCTTCCGGAACCCCAGGGCTTTGACAAGCCGGGCAGGCCACTGCTCTTTCAAAGGAGGAGGGAGGCAGAGGGCTGATGGATGAGTGAATTTGCAACTGATACTAGGCCTTGAGACCTATGGGATCATTCTGTGCTGCAGCGAGGCCCTGCCGGCCTGACCAGATGTGGTGAACCCATCCTGTCTCACTCGGAGAGGGCCAAAATCGCATGTCACGGGGAGTCCGGAGAACACAGCAGGCGTCCTGAAGCTCCCTCTCCCTCGGTGGAAGTGGGCTGAAGCAGCTCCTGAGGACAGGACCCCTGGGGGTTTGGGCCTGGGACAGGATGAGACACACGCGGGCCCCTCTCCCACGCCGCCCCAAACAGGACCCAGGATCCAGCCGCCACCGCGGCGGTTGCAGGAGCATCACTGCCGCCGCTCGGCGGTGGCGGTATTTAAAGGGGACGCAGCACATCTGTCAGGAGTGAAGGGCGAATCGGCTCAGCCAATGCGCATGCGCGAGACGCGAACGGTTTCTCCCGTCACAGTGGTTCCCACGGTTGTCTTAGAAGCCAGGCCCCGAGGCTTGGCAGAGCAGCAGCCCTCCGTGGCAGTGCTTGGGTGTCGAGGCTCTGAGGCTAAAGCCTCACCTCTCCACGGGGTGGAAGGGAACGTCTCCGGATGCCAGGAGTCGCAAAGGGCCATCCATGATGATGAAACCCCAGGCGGAGACGGGGGAAGCAGCACGGGATACCAGCCTCAGGCATGCACGGACGGTGTTGGCTGAGGTGAGTGTCCCCAAAAGTCGTGCCGCCGTCCGTGATCTCGATGACGGGTCGACCTGCGTGCCCCTGGGCTGCTCTCCTCTGCTGTATGACTCTGTGTGTGTGTGTGTGTGTGTGTGTAGGTGTCTGTGTGTGTGTCTCCCATTCTCTCGTCTCTCTCTGTCTCTCAGTTTCTGTGAGTTTCTTTCCCACTGTCTGTGGGTTTGTGCCAGTCGAAGTTACGTCAGGGCTATCAGGTAGGTGGAAGATTGGGGGTGTTGCGAATTTTGCAGAAACCTCTTTGCTCCTCTGGTAGGCATTTGAAAACGTGGCTTGGGTGAGGCACAGGCGTCACCCCCAACCCCCGGGTCCCAGGTGTTCTTTGATTTTCCTTGGCATTGATGGAAAGGTCACCCGTTTCCCCCATCCACCGGCACATACGTGGACACCACCCTTTGTTTCACCGTCGCACCGTATGCCTCCGGTGACGCAGATTAACACCAACTGCTGTGGGATTGGCCAGTACCACCCGTGGTCACATGGTCACCCCCTCTGATTCGCCTCTGTTCCTCATTGCAGGTTTCCTGTAAAGCGCGGTCGGCTTTCCGGAATCCCAGGGCTTTTAGAAGCCGGGCAGGCCACTGCTCTTTCAAAGGAGGAGGGAGGCAGAGGGCTGATGGATGAGTGAATTTGCAACTGATACTAGGCCTTGAGACCTATGGGATCATTCTGTGCTGCAGCCAGGCCCTGCTGGCCAGACCAGATATGGTGAGCCCATCCTGTCTCACTCGGAGAGGGCCAAAATGGGATCTCAAGGGGAGTCCGGAGAACACAGCAGGCGTCCTGAAGCTCCCGCTCCCTCGGTGGAAGTGGGCTCAAGGAGCTCCTGAGGACAGGACCCCTGGGGGTTTGGGCCTGGGACAGGACGAGACACCCGCGGGCCCCTCTCCCACGCCGCCCCAAACAGGACCCAGGATCCAGCCGCCGCCGCGGCGGCTTTAGGAGCATCACTGCCGCCGCGCGGCGGTGGCGGTATTTAAAGGGGACGCAGCCTATCTGTCAGGAGTGGAGCGCGAATCGGCTCAGCCAATGCGCATGCGCGAGGCGCGAGCGGTTTCTTCCTCCACAGTGGTTCCCACGGTTGTCTTAGAAACCAGGCCCCGAGGCTTGGCAGAGCAGTAGCCCTCCGTGGCAGTGCTTGGGTGTCGAGGCTCTGAGGCTAAGGCCTCACCTCTCCACGGGGTCGAAGGGAATGACTACGGATGCCAGGAGTCGCAAAGGGCCGACCATGATGATGAAACCCCAGGCGGAGACGGGGGAAGCAGCAAGGGATACCAGCCTCAGGCCTGCACGGACGGTGTTGGTTGGGGTGAGTCTCCCCAAAAGTAGTGCCGCCGTCCGTGATCTCGAAGACGGGTCAGCCTGCGTGCCCCTGGGCTGCTCTTCTCTGCTGTATGACTCTGTGTGTGTGTGTGTGTGTGTGTGTGTGTGTGTGTGTGTGTGTGTGTAGGTGTCTGTGTGTGTGTCTCCCATTCTCTCTTCTCTCTCTGTCTCTCAGTCTCTGTGTGTTTCTTTCACACTGTCTGTCGGTTTGTGCCAGCCGAAGTTGCGTCAGGGCTACCAGGACGGTGTAGGATTGGGGATGTTGCGAATTTTGCAGAAACCTGTTTGCTCCTCTGGTAGGCATTTGGAAACGTGGCTTGGGTGAGGCACAGGCGGCACCCAGAACCCCCGGGTCCCAGGTGTTCTTTGATTTTCCTTGGCATTGATGGAAAGGTCACCCGTTTCCCCCTTCCACTGGCACATACCTGGACACCACCCTTTGTTTCGCCGTCGCCTCGTATGCCTCCTTTGACACACATTAACACCAACTGCTGTGGGATTGGCCAGTGACACGCATCGTCACATGGTCTCCCCCTCGGATTCGCCTGTGTTCCTCATTGCAGGTGTCCTGTAAAGCGCGGTCGGCCTTCCGGAACCCCAGGGCTTTGACAAGCCGGGCAGGCCACTGCTCTTTCAAAGGAGGAGGGAGGCAGAGGGCTGATGGATGAGTGAATTTGCAACTGATACTAGGCCTTGAGACCTATGGGATCATTCTGTGCTGCAGCGAGGCCCTGCCGGCCTGACCAGATGTGGTGAACCCATCCTGTCTCACTCGGAGAGGGCCAAAATCGCATCTCACGGGGAGTCCGGAGAACACAGCAGGCGTCCTGAAGCTCCCTCTCCCTCGGTGGAAGTGGGCTGAAGCAGCTCCTGAGGACAGGACCCCTGGGGGTTTGGGCCTGGGACAGGATGAGACACACGCGGGCCCCTCTCCCACGCCGCCCCAAACAGGACCCAGGATCCAGCCGCCACCGCGGCGGCTTTAGGAGCATCACTGCCGCCGCGCGGCGGTGGCGGTATTTAAAGGGGACGCAGCCTATCTGTCAGGAGTGGAGCGCGAATCGGCTCAGCCAATGCGCATGCGCGAGGCGCGAGCGGTTTCTTCCTCCACAGTGGTTCCCACGGTTGTCTTAGAAACCAGGCCCCGAGGCTTGGCAGAGCAGTAGCCCTCCGTGGCAGTGCTTGGGTGTCGAGGCTCTGAGGCTAAGGCCTCACCTCTCCACGGGGTCGAAGGGAATGACTACGGATGCCAGGAGTCGCAAAGGGCCGACCATGATGATGAAACCCCAGGCGGAGACGGGGGAAGCAGCAAGGGATACCAGCCTCAGGCCTGCACGGACGGTGTTGGTTGGGGTGAGTCTCCCCAAAAGTAGTGCCGCCGTCCGTGATCTCGAAGACGGGTCAGCCTGCGTGCCCCTGGGCTGCTCTTCTCTGCTGTATGACTCTGTGTGTGTGTGTGTGTGTGTGTGTGTGTGTGTGTGTGTGTGTGTGTAGGTGTCTGTGTGTGTGTCTCCCATTCTCTCTTCTCTCTCTGTCTCTCAGTCTCTGTGTGTTTCTTTCACACTGTCTGTCGGTTTGTGCCAGCCGAAGTTGCGTCAGGGCTACCAGGACGGTGTAGGATTGGGGATGTTGCGAATTTTGCAGAAACCTGTTTGCTCCTCTGGTAGGCATTTGGAAACGTGGCTTGGGTGAGGCACAGGCGGCACCCAGAACCCCCGGGTCCCAGGTGTTCTTTGATTTTCCTTGGCATTGATGGAAAGGTCACCCGTTTCCCCCTTCCACTGGCACATACCTGGACACCACCCTTTGTTTCGCCGTCGCCTCGTATGCCTCCTTTGACACACATTAACACCAACTGCTGTGGGATTGGCCAGTGACACGCATCGTCACATGGTCTCCCCCTCGGATTCGCCTGTGTTCCTCATTGCAGGTGTCCTGTAAAGCGCGGTCGGCCTTCCGGAACCCCAGGGCTTTGACAAGCCGGGCAGGCCACTGCTCTTTCAAAGGAGGAGGGAGGCAGAGGGCTGATGGATGAGTGAATTTGCAACTGATACTAGGCCTTGAGACCTATGGGATCATTCTGTGCTGCAGCGAGGCCCTGCCGGCCTGACCAGATGTGGTGAACCCATCCTGTCTCACTCGGAGAGGGCCAAAATCGCATGTCACGGGGAGTCCGGAGAACACAGCAGGCGTCCTGAAGCTCCCTCTCCCTCGGTGGAAGTGGGCTGAAGCAGCTCCTGAGGACAGGACCCCTGGGGGTTTGGGCCTGGGACAGGATGAGACACACGCGGGCCCCTCTCCCACGCCGCCCCAAACAGGACCCAGGATCCAGCCGCCACCGCGGCGGTTGCAGGAGCATCACTGCCGCCGCTCGGCGGTGGCGGTATTTAAAGGGGACGCAGCACATCTGTCAGGAGTGAAGGGCGAATCGGCTCAGCCAATGCGCATGCGCGAGACGCGAACGGTTTCTCCCGTCACAGTGGTTCCCACGGTTGTCTTAGAAGCCAGGCCCCGAGGCTTGGCAGAGCAGCAGCCCTCCGTGGCAGTGCTTGGGTGTCGAGGCTCTGAGGCTAAAGCCTCACCTCTCCACGGGGTGGAAGGGAACGTCTCCGGATGCCAGGAGTCGCAAAGGGCCATCCATGATGATGAAACCCCAGGCGGAGACGGGGGAAGCAGCACGGGATACCAGCCTCAGGCATGCACGGACGGTGTTGGCTGAGGTGAGTGTCCCCAAAAGTCGTGCCGCCGTCCGTGATCTCGATGACGGGTCGACCTGCGTGCCCCTGGGCTGCTCTCCTCTGCTGTATGACTCTGTGTGTGTGTGTGTGTGTGTGTGTAGGTGTCTGTGTGTGTGTCTCCCATTCTCTCGTCTCTCTCTGTCTCTCAGTTTCTGTGAGTTTCTTTCCCACTGTCTGTGGGTTTGTGCCAGTCGAAGTTACGTCAGGGCTATCAGGTAGGTGGAAGATTGGGGGTGTTGCGAATTTTGCAGAAACCTCTTTGCTCCTCTGGTAGGCATTTGAAAACGTGGCTTGGGTGAGGCACAGGCGTCACCCCCAACCCCCGGGTCCCAGGTGTTCTTTGATTTTCCTTGGCATTGATGGAAAGGTCACCCGTTTCCCCCATCCACCGGCACATACGTGGACACCACCCTTTGTTTCACCGTCGCACCGTATGCCTCCGGTGACGCAGATTAACACCAACTGCTGTGGGATTGGCCAGTACCACCCGTGGTCACATGGTCACCCCCTCTGATTCGCCTCTGTTCCTCATTGCAGGTTTCCTGTAAAGCGCGGTCGGCTTTCCGGAATCCCAGGGCTTTTAGAAGCCGGGCAGGCCACTGCTCTTTCAAAGGAGGAGGGAGGCAGAGGGCTGATGGATGAGTGAATTTGCAACTGATACTAGGCCTTGAGACCTATGGGATCATTCTGTGCTGCAGCCAGGCCCTGCTGGCCAGACCAGATATGGTGAGCCCATCCTGTCTCACTCGGAGAGGGCCAAAATGGGATCTCAAGGGGAGTCCGGAGAACACAGCAGGCGTCCTGAAGCTCCCGCTCCCTCGGTGGAAGTGGGCTCAAGGAGCTCCTGAGGACAGGACCCCTGGGGGTTTGGGCCTGGGACAGGACGAGACACCCGCGGGCCCCTCTCCCACGCCGCCCCAAACAGGACCCAGGATCCAGCCGCCGCCGCGGCGGCTTTAGGAGCATCACTGCCGCCGCGCGGCGGTGGCGGTATTTAAAGGGGACGCAGCCTATCTGTCAGGAGTGGAGCGCGAATCGGCTCAGCCAATGCGCATGCGCGAGGCGCGAGCGGTTTCTTCCTCCACAGTGGTTCCCACGGTTGTCTTAGAAACCAGGCCCCGAGGCTTGGCAGAGCAGTAGCCCTCCGTGGCAGTGCTTGGGTGTCGAGGCTCTGAGGCTAAGGCCTCACCTCTCCACGGGGTCGAAGGGAATGACTACGGATGCCAGGAGTCGCAAAGGGCCGACCATGATGATGAAACCCCAGGCGGAGACGGGGGAAGCAGCAAGGGATACCAGCCTCAGGCCTGCACGGACGGTGTTGGTTGGGGTGAGTCTCCCCAAAAGTAGTGCCGCCGTCCGTGATCTCGAAGACGGGTCAGCCTGCGTGCCCCTGGGCTGCTCTTCTCTGCTGTATGACTCTGTGTGTGTGTGTGTGTGTGTGTGTGTGTGTGTGTGTGTGTGTGTGTGTAGGTGTCTGTGTGTGTGTCTCCCATTCTCTCTTCTCTCTCTGTCTCTCAGTCTCTGTGTGTTTCTTTCACACTGTCTGTCGGTTTGTGCCAGCCGAAGTTGCGTCAGGGCTACCAGGACGGTGTAGGATTGGGGATGTTGCGAATTTTGCAGAAACCTGTTTGCTCCTCTGGTAGGCATTTGGAAACGTGGCTTGGGTGAGGCACAGGCGGCACCCAGAACCCCCGGGTCCCAGGTGTTCTTTGATTTTCCTTGGCATTGATGGAAAGGTCACCCGTTTCCCCCTTCCACTGGCACATACCTGGACACCACCCTTTGTTTCGCCGTCGCCTCGTATGCCTCCTTTGACACACATTAACACCAACTGCTGTGGGATTGGCCAGTGACACGCATCGTCACATGGTCTCCCCCTCGGATTCGCCTGTGTTCCTCATTGCAGGTGTCCTGTAAAGCGCGGTCGGCCTTCCGGAACCCCAGGGCTTTGACAAGCCGGGCAGGCCACTGCTCTTTCAAAGGAGGAGGGAGGCAGAGGGCTGATGGATGAGTGAATTTGCAACTGATACTAGGCCTTGAGACCTATGGGATCATTCTGTGCTGCAGCGAGGCCCTGCCGGCCTGACCAGATGTGGTGAACCCATCCTGTCTCACTCGGAGAGGGCCAAAATCGCATGTCACGGGGAGTCCGGAGAACACAGCAGGCGTCCTGAAGCTCCCTCTCCCTCGGTGGAAGTGGGCTGAAGCAGCTCCTGAGGACAGGACCCCTGGGGGTTTGGGCCTGGGACAGGATGAGACACACGCGGGCCCCTCTCCCACGCCGCCCCAAACAGGACCCAGGATCCAGCCGCCACCGCGGCGGTTGCAGGAGCATCACTGCCGCCGCTCGGCGGTGGCGGTATTTAAAGGGGACGCAGCACATCTGTCAGGAGTGAAGGGCGAATCGGCTCAGCCAATGCGCATGCGCGAGACGCGAACGGTTTCTCCCGTCACAGTGGTTCCCACGGTTGTCTTAGAAGCCAGGCCCCGAGGCTTGGCAGAGCAGCAGCCCTCCGTGGCAGTGCTTGGGTGTCGAGGCTCTGAGGCTAAAGCCTCACCTCTCCACGGGGTGGAAGGGAACGTCTCCGGATGCCAGGAGTCGCAAAGGGCCATCCATGATGATGAAACCCCAGGCGGAGACGGGGGAAGCAGCACGGGATACCAGCCTCAGGCATGCACGGACGGTGTTGGCTGAGGTGAGTGTCCCCAAAAGTCGTGCCGCCGTCCGTGATCTCGATGACGGGTCGACCTGCGTGCCCCTGGGCTGCTCTCCTCTGCTGTATGACTCTGTGTGTGTGTGTGTGTGTGTGTGTAGGTGTCTGTGTGTGTGTCTCCCATTCTCTCGTCTCTCTCTGTCTCTCAGTTTCTGTGAGTTTCTTTCCCACTGTCTGTGGGTTTGTGCCAGTCGAAGTTACGTCAGGGCTATCAGGTAGGTGGAAGATTGGGGGTGTTGCGAATTTTGCAGAAACCTCTTTGCTCCTCTGGTAGGCATTTGAAAACGTGGCTTGGGTGAGGCACAGGCGTCACCCCCAACCCCCGGGTCCCAGGTGTTCTTTGATTTTCCTTGGCATTGATGGAAAGGTCACCCGTTTCCCCCATCCACCGGCACATACGTGGACACCACCCTTTGTTTCACCGTCGCACCGTATGCCTCCGGTGACGCAGATTAACACCAACTGCTGTGGGATTGGCCAGTACCACCCGTGGTCACATGGTCACCCCCTCTGATTCGCCTCTGTTCCTCATTGCAGGTTTCCTGTAAAGCGCGGTCGGCTTTCCGGAATCCCAGGGCTTTTAGAAGCCGGGCAGGCCACTGCTCTTTCAAAGGAGGAGGGAGGCAGAGGGCTGATGGATGAGTGAATTTGCAACTGATACTAGGCCTTGAGACCTATGGGATCATTCTGTGCTGCAGCCAGGCCCTGCTGGCCAGACCAGATATGGTGAGCCCATCCTGTCTCACTCGGAGAGGGCCAAAATGGGATCTCAAGGGGAGTCCGGAGAACACAGCAGGCGTCCTGAAGCTCCCGCTCCCTCGGTGGAAGTGGGCTCAAGGAGCTCCTGAGGACAGGACCCCTGGGGGTTTGGGCCTGGGACAGGACGAGACACCCGCGGGCCCCTCTCCCACGCCGCCCCAAACAGGACCCAGGATCCAGCCGCCGCCGCGGCGGCTTTAGGAGCATCACTGCCGCCGCGCGGCGGTGGCGGTATTTAAAGGGGACGCAGCCTATCTGTCAGGAGTGGAGCGCGAATCGGCTCAGCCAATGCGCATGCGCGAGGCGCGAGCGGTTTCTTCCTCCACAGTGGTTCCCACGGTTGTCTTAGAAACCAGGCCCCGAGGCTTGGCAGAGCAGTAGCCCTCCGTGGCAGTGCTTGGGTGTCGAGGCTCTGAGGCTAAGGCCTCACCTCTCCACGGGGTCGAAGGGAATGACTACGGATGCCAGGAGTCGCAAAGGGCCGACCATGATGATGAAACCCCAGGCGGAGACGGGGGAAGCAGCAAGGGATACCAGCCTCAGGCCTGCACGGACGGTGTTGGTTGGGGTGAGTCTCCCCAAAAGTAGTGCCGCCGTCCGTGATCTCGAAGACGGGTCAGCCTGCGTGCCCCTGGGCTGCTCTTCTCTGCTGTATGACTCTGTGTGTGTGTGTGTGTGTGTGTGTGTGTGTGTGTGTGTGTGTGTGTAGGTGTCTGTGTGTGTGTCTCCCATTCTCTCTTCTCTCTCTGTCTCTCAGTCTCTGTGTGTTTCTTTCACACTGTCTGTCGGTTTGTGCCAGCCGAAGTTGCGTCAGGGCTACCAGGACGGTGTAGGATTGGGGATGTTGCGAATTTTGCAGAAACCTGTTTGCTCCTCTGGTAGGCATTTGGAAACGTGGCTTGGGTGAGGCACAGGCGGCACCCAGAACCCCCGGGTCCCAGGTGTTCTTTGATTTTCCTTGGCATTGATGGAAAGGTCACCCGTTTCCCCCTTCCACTGGCACATACCTGGACACCACCCTTTGTTTCGCCGTCGCCTCGTATGCCTCCTTTGACACACATTAACACCAACTGCTGTGGGATTGGCCAGTGACACGCATCGTCACATGGTCTCCCCCTCGGATTCGCCTGTGTTCCTCATTGCAGGTGTCCTGTAAAGCGCGGTCGGCCTTCCGGAACCCCAGGGCTTTGACAAGCCGGGCAGGCCACTGCTCTTTCAAAGGAGGAGGGAGGCAGAGGGCTGATGGATGAGTGAATTTGCAACTGATACTAGGCCTTGAGACCTATGGGATCATTCTGTGCTGCAGCGAGGCCCTGCCGGCCTGACCAGATGTGGTGAACCCATCCTGTCTCACTCGGAGAGGGCCAAAATCGCATGTCACGGGGAGTCCGGAGAACACAGCAGGCGTCCTGAAGCTCCCTCTCCCTCGGTGGAAGTGGGCTGAAGCAGCTCCTGAGGACAGGACCCCTGGGGGTTTGGGCCTGGGACAGGATGAGACACACGCGGGCCCCTCTCCCACGCCGCCCCAAACAGGACCCAGGATCCAGCCGCCACCGCGGCGGTTGCAGGAGCATCACTGCCGCCGCTCGGCGGTGGCGGTATTTAAAGGGGACGCAGCACATCTGTCAGGAGTGAAGGGCGAATCGGCTCAGCCAATGCGCATGCGCGAGACGCGAACGGTTTCTCCCGTCACAGTGGTTCCCACGGTTGTCTTAGAAGCCAGGCCCCGAGGCTTGGCAGAGCAGCAGCCCTCCGTGGCAGTGCTTGGGTGTCGAGGCTCTGAGGCTAAAGCCTCACCTCTCCACGGGGTGGAAGGGAACGTCTCCGGATGCCAGGAGTCGCAAAGGGCCATCCATGATGATGAAACCCCAGGCGGAGACGGGGGAAGCAGCACGGGATACCAGCCTCAGGCATGCACGGACGGTGTTGGCTGAGGTGAGTGTCCCCAAAAGTCGTGCCGCCGTCCATGATCTCGATGACGGGTCGACCTGCGTGCCCCTGGGCTGCTCTCCTCTGCTGTATGACTCTGTGTGTGTGTGTGTGTGTGTGTGTGTAGGTGTCTGTGTGTGTGTCTCCCATTCTCTCGTCTCTCTCTGTCTCTCAGTTTCTGTGAGTTTCTTTCCCACTGTCTGTGGGTTTGTGCCAGTCGAAGTTACGTCAGGGCTATCAGGTAGGTGGAAGATTGGGGGTGTTGCGAATTTTGCAGAAACCTCTTTGCTCCTCTGGTAGGCATTTGAAAACGTGGCTTGGGTGAGGCACAGGCGTCACCCCCAACCCCCGGGTCCCAGGTGTTCTTTGATTTTCCTTGGCATTGATGGAAAGGTCACCCGTTTCCCCCATCCACCGGCACATACGTGGACACCACCCTTTGTTTCACCGTCGCACCGTATGCCTCCGGTGACGCAGATTAACACCAACTGCTGTGGGATTGGCCAGTACCACCCGTGGTCACATGGTCACCCCCTCTGATTCGCCTCTGTTCCTCATTGCAGGTTTCCTGTAAAGCGCGGTCGGCTTTCCGGAATCCCAGGGCTTTTAGAAGCCGGGCAGGCCACTGCTCTTTCAAAGGAGGAGGGAGGCAGAGGGCTGATGGATGAGTGAATTTGCAACTGATACTAGGCCTTGAGACCTATGGGATCATTCTGTGCTGCAGCCAGGCCCTGCTGGCCAGACCAGATATGGTGAGCCCATCCTGTCTCACTCGGAGAGGGCCAAAATGGGATCTCAAGGGGAGTCCGGAGAACACAGCAGGCGTCCTGAAGCTCCCGCTCCCTCGGTGGAAGTGGGCTCAAGGAGCTCCTGAGGACAGGACCCCTGGGGGTTTGGGCCTGGGACAGGACGAGACACCCGCGGGCCCCTCTCCCACGCCGCCCCAAACAGGACCCAGGATCCAGCCGCCGCCGCGGCGGCTTTAGGAGCATCACTGCCGCCGCGCGGCGGTGGCGGTATTTAAAGGGGACGCAGCCTATCTGTCAGGAGTGGAGCGCGAATCGGCTCAGCCAATGCGCATGCGCGAGGCGCGAGCGGTTTCTTCCTCCACAGTGGTTCCCACGGTTGTCTTAGAAACCAGGCCCCGAGGCTTGGCAGAGCAGTAGCCCTCCGTGGCAGTGCTTGGGTGTCGAGGCTCTGAGGCTAAGGCCTCACCTCTCCACGGGGTCGAAGGGAATGACTACGGATGCCAGGAGTCGCAAAGGGCCGACCATGATGATGAAACCCCAGGCGGAGACGGGGGAAGCAGCAAGGGATACCAGCCTCAGGCCTGCACGGACGGTGTTGGTTGGGGTGAGTCTCCCCAAAAGTAGTGCCGCCGTCCGTGATCTCGAAGACGGGTCAGCCTGCGTGCCCCTGGGCTGCTCTTCTCTGCTGTATGACTCTGTGTGTGTGTGTGTGTGTGTGTGTGTGTGTGTGTGTGTGTGTGTGTAGGTGTCTGTGTGTGTGTCTCCCATTCTCTCTTCTCTCTCTGTCTCTCAGTCTCTGTGTGTTTCTTTCACACTGTCTGTCGGTTTGTGCCAGCCGAAGTTGCGTCAGGGCTACCAGGACGGTGTAGGATTGGGGATGTTGCGAATTTTGCAGAAACCTGTTTGCTCCTCTGGTAGGCATTTGGAAACGTGGCTTGGGTGAGGCACAGGCGGCACCCAGAACCCCCGGGTCCCAGGTGTTCTTTGATTTTCCTTGGCATTGATGGAAAGGTCACCCGTTTCCCCCTTCCACTGGCACATACCTGGACACCACCCTTTGTTTCGCCGTCGCCTCGTATGCCTCCTTTGACACACATTAACACCAACTGCTGTGGGATTGGCCAGTGACACGCATCGTCACATGGTCTCCCCCTCGGATTCGCCTGTGTTCCTCATTGCAGGTGTCCTGTAAAGCGCGGTCGGCCTTCCGGAACCCCAGGGCTTTGACAAGCCGGGCAGGCCACTGCTCTTTCAAAGGAGGAGGGAGGCAGAGGGCTGATGGATGAGTGAATTTGCAACTGATACTAGGCCTTGAGACCTATGGGATCATTCTGTGCTGCAGCGAGGCCCTGCCGGCCTGACCAGATGTGGTGAACCCATCCTGTCTCACTCGGAGAGGGCCAAAATCGCATGTCACGGGGAGTCCGGAGAACACAGCAGGCGTCCTGAAGCTCCCTCTCCCTCGGTGGAAGTGGGCTGAAGCAGCTCCTGAGGACAGGACCCCTGGGGGTTTGGGCCTGGGACAGGATGAGACACACGCGGGCCCCTCTCCCACGCCGCCCCAAACAGGACCCAGGATCCAGCCGCCACCGCGGCGGTTGCAGGAGCATCACTGCCGCCGCTCGGCGGTGGCGGTATTTAAAGGGGACGCAGCACATCTGTCAGGAGTGAAGGGCGAATCGGCTCAGCCAATGCGCATGCGCGAGACGCGAACGGTTTCTCCCGTCACAGTGGTTCCCACGGTTGTCTTAGAAGCCAGGCCCCGAGGCTTGGCAGAGCAGCAGCCCTCCGTGGCAGTGCTTGGGTGTCGAGGCTCTGAGGCTAAAGCCTCACCTCTCCACGGGGTGGAAGGGAACGTCTCCGGATGCCAGGAGTCGCAAAGGGCCATCCATGATGATGAAACCCCAGGCGGAGACGGGGGAAGCAGCACGGGATACCAGCCTCAGGCATGCACGGACGGTGTTGGCTGAGGTGAGTGTCCCCAAAAGTCGTGCCGCCGTCCGTGATCTCGATGACGGGTCGACCTGCGTGCCCCTGGGCTGCTCTCCTCTGCTGTATGACTCTGTGTGTGTGTGTGTGTGTGTGTGTAGGTGTCTGTGTGTGTGTCTCCCATTCTCTCGTCTCTCTCTGTCTCTCAGTTTCTGTGAGTTTCTTTCCCACTGTCTGTGGGTTTGTGCCAGTCGAAGTTACGTCAGGGCTATCAGGTAGGTGGAAGATTGGGGGTGTTGCGAATTTTGCAGAAACCTCTTTGCTCCTCTGGTAGGCATTTGAAAACGTGGCTTGGGTGAGGCACAGGCGTCACCCCCAACCCCCGGGTCCCAGGTGTTCTTTGATTTTCCTTGGCATTGATGGAAAGGTCACCCGTTTCCCCCATCCACCGGCACATACGTGGACACCACCCTTTGTTTCACCGTCGCACCGTATGCCTCCGGTGACGCAGATTAACACCAACTGCTGTGGGATTGGCCAGTACCACCCGTGGTCACATGGTCACCCCCTCTGATTCGCCTCTGTTCCTCATTGCAGGTTTCCTGTAAAGCGCGGTCGGCTTTCCGGAATCCCAGGGCTTTTAGAAGCCGGGCAGGCCACTGCTCTTTCAAAGGAGGAGGGAGGCAGAGGGCTGATGGATGAGTGAATTTGCAACTGATACTAGGCCTTGAGACCTATGGGATCATTCTGTGCTGCAGCCAGGCCCTGCTGGCCAGACCAGATATGGTGAGCCCATCCTGTCTCACTCGGAGAGGGCCAAAATGGGATCTCAAGGGGAGTCCGGAGAACACAGCAGGCGTCCTGAAGCTCCCGCTCCCTCGGTGGAAGTGGGCTCAAGGAGCTCCTGAGGACAGGACCCCTGGGGGTTTGGGCCTGGGACAGGACGAGACACCCGCGGGCCCCTCTCCCACGCCGCCCCAAACAGGACCCAGGATCCAGCCGCCGCCGCGGCGGCTTTAGGAGCATCACTGCCGCCGCGCGGCGGTGGCGGTATTTAAAGGGGACGCAGCCTATCTGTCAGGAGTGGAGCGCGAATCGGCTCAGCCAATGCGCATGCGCGAGGCGCGAGCGGTTTCTTCCTCCACAGTGGTTCCCACGGTTGTCTTAGAAACCAGGCCCCGAGGCTTGGCAGAGCAGTAGCCCTCCGTGGCAGTGCTTGGGTGTCGAGGCTCTGAGGCTAAGGCCTCACCTCTCCACGGGGTCGAAGGGAATGACTACGGATGCCAGGAGTCGCAAAGGGCCGACCATGATGATGAAACCCCAGGCGGAGACGGGGGAAGCAGCAAGGGATACCAGCCTCAGGCCTGCACGGACGGTGTTGGTTGGGGTGAGTCTCCCCAAAAGTAGTGCCGCCGTCCGTGATCTCGAAGACGGGTCAGCCTGCGTGCCCCTGGGCTGCTCTTCTCTGCTGTATGACTCTGTGTGTGTGTGTGTGTGTGTGTGTGTGTGTGTGTGTGTGTGTGTAGGTGTCTGTGTGTGTGTCTCCCATTCTCTCTTCTCTCTCTGTCTCTCAGTCTCTGTGTGTTTCTTTCACACTGTCTGTCGGTTTGTGCCAGCCGAAGTTGCGTCAGGGCTACCAGGACGGTGTAGGATTGGGGATGTTGCGAATTTTGCAGAAACCTGTTTGCTCCTCTGGTAGGCATTTGGAAACGTGGCTTGGGTGAGGCACAGGCGGCACCCAGAACCCCCGGGTCCCAGGTGTTCTTTGATTTTCCTTGGCATTGATGGAAAGGTCACCCGTTTCCCCCTTCCACTGGCACATACCTGGACACCACCCTTTGTTTCGCCGTCGCCTCGTATGCCTCCTTTGACACACATTAACACCAACTGCTGTGGGATTGGCCAGTGACACGCATCGTCACATGGTCTCCCCCTCGGATTCGCCTGTGTTCCTCATTGCAGGTGTCCTGTAAAGCGCGGTCGGCCTTCCGGAACCCCAGGGCTTTGACAAGCCGGGCAGGCCACTGCTCTTTCAAAGGAGGAGGGAGGCAGAGGGCTGATGGATGAGTGAATTTGCAACTGATACTAGGCCTTGAGACCTATGGGATCATTCTGTGCTGCAGCGAGGCCCTGCCGGCCTGACCAGATGTGGTGAACCCATCCTGTCTCACTCGGAGAGGGCCAAAATCGCATCTCACGGGGAGTCCGGAGAACACAGCAGGCGTCCTGAAGCTCCCTCTCCCTCGGTGGAAGTGGGCTGAAGCAGCTCCTGAGGACAGGACCCCTGGGGGTTTGGGCCTGGGACAGGATGAGACACACGCGGGCCCCTCTCCCACGCCGCCCCAAACAGGACCCAGGATCCAGCCGCCACCGCGGCGGTTGCAGGAGCATCACTGCCGCCGCTCGGCGGTGGCGGTATTTAAAGGGGACGCAGCACATCTGTCAGGAGTGAAGGGCGAATCGGCTCAGCCAATGCGCATGCGCGAGACGCGAACGGTTTCTCCCGTCACAGTGGTTCCCACGGTTGTCTTAGAAGCCAGGCCCCGAGGCTTGGCAGAGCAGCAGCCCTCCGTGGCAGTGCTTGGGTGTCGAGGCTCTGAGGCTAAAGCCTCACCTCTCCACGGGGTGGAAGGGAACGTCTCCGGATGCCAGGAGTCGCAAAGGGCCATCCATGATGATGAAACCCCAGGCGGAGACGGGGGAAGCAGCACGGGATACCAGCCTCAGGCATGCACGGACGGTGTTGGCTGAGGTGAGTGTCCCCAAAAGTCGTGCCGCCGTCCGTGATCTCGATGACGGGTCGACCTGCGTGCCCCTGGGCTGCTCTCCTCTGCTGTATGACTCTGTGTGTGTGTGTGTGTGTGTGTGTAGGTGTCTGTGTGTGTGTCTCCCATTCTCTCGTCTCTCTCTGTCTCTCAGTTTCTGTGAGTTTCTTTCCCACTGTCTGTGGGTTTGTGCCAGTCGAAGTTACGTCAGGGCTATCAGGTAGGTGGAAGATTGGGGGTGTTGCGAATTTTGCAGAAACCTCTTTGCTCCTCTGGTAGGCATTTGAAAACGTGGCTTGGGTGAGGCACAGGCGTCACCCCCAACCCCCGGGTCCCAGGTGTTCTTTGATTTTCCTTGGCATTGATGGAAAGGTCACCCGTTTCCCCCATCCACCGGCACATACGTGGACACCACCCTTTGTTTCACCGTCGCACCGTATGCCTCCGGTGACGCAGATTAACACCAACTGCTGTGGGATTGGCCAGTACCACCCGTGGTCACATGGTCACCCCCTCTGATTCGCCTCTGTTCCTCATTGCAGGTTTCCTGTAAAGCGCGGTCGGCTTTCCGGAATCCCAGGGCTTTTAGAAGCCGGGCAGGCCACTGCTCTTTCAAAGGAGGAGGGAGGCAGAGGGCTGATGGATGAGTGAATTTGCAACTGATACTAGGCCTTGAGACCTATGGGATCATTGTGTGCTGCAGCCAGGCCCTGCTGGCCAGACCAGATATGGTGAGCCCATCCTGTCTCACTCGGAGAGGGCCAAAATGGGATCTCAAGGGGAGTCCGGAGAACACAGCAGGCGTCCTGAAGCTCCCGCTCCCTCGGTGGAAGTGGGCTCAAGGAGCTCCTGAGGACAGGACCCCTGGGGGTTTGGGCCTGGGACAGGACGAGACACCCGCGGGCCCCTCTCCCACGCCGCCCCAAACAGGACCCAGGATCCAGCCGCCGCCGCGGCGGCTTTAGGAGCATCACTGCCGCCGCGCGGCGGTGGCGGTATTTAAAGGGGACGCAGCCTATCTGTCAGGAGTGGAGCGCGAATCGGCTCAGCCAATGCGCATGCGCGAGGCGCGAGCGGTTTCTTCCTCCACAGTGGTTCCCACGGTTGTCTTAGAAACCAGGCCCCGAGGCTTGGCAGAGCAGTAGCCCTCCGTGGCAGTGCTTGGGTGTCGAGGCTCTGAGGCTAAGGCCTCACCTCTCCACGGGGTCGAAGGGAATGACTACGGATGCCAGGAGTCGCAAAGGGCCGACCATGATGATGAAACCCCAGGCGGAGACGGGGGAAGCAGCAAGGGATACCAGCCTCAGGCCTGCACGGACGGTGTTGGTTGGGGTGAGTCTCCCCAAAAGTAGTGCCGCCGTCCGTGATCTCGAAGACGGGTCAGCCTGCGTGCCCCTGGGCTGCTCTTCTCTGCTGTATGACTCTGTGTGTGTGTGTGTGTGTGTGTGTGTGTGTGTGTGTGTGTGTGTGTAGGTGTCTGTGTGTGTGTCTCCCATTCTCTCTTCTCTCTCTGTCTCTCAGTCTCTGTGTGTTTCTTTCACACTGTCTGTCGGTTTGTGCCAGCCGAAGTTGCGTCAGGGCTACCAGGACGGTGTAGGATTGGGGATGTTGCGAATTTTGCAGAAACCTGTTTGCTCCTCTGGTAGGCATTTGGAAACGTGGCTTGGGTGAGGCACAGGCGGCACCCAGAACCCCCGGGTCCCAGGTGTTCTTTGATTTTCCTTGGCATTGATGGAAAGGTCACCCGTTTCCCCCTTCCACTGGCACATACCTGGACACCACCCTTTGTTTCGCCGTCGCCTCGTATGCCTCCTTTGACACACATTAACACCAACTGCTGTGGGATTGGCCAGTGACACGCATCGTCACATGGTCTCCCCCTCGGATTCGCCTGTGTTCCTCATTGCAGGTGTCCTGTAAAGCGCGGTCGGCCTTCCGGAACCCCAGGGCTTTGACAAGCCGGGCAGGCCACTGCTCTTTCAAAGGAGGAGGGAGGCAGAGGGCTGATGGATGAGTGAATTTGCAACTGATACTAGGCCTTGAGACCTATGGGATCATTCTGTGCTGCAGCGAGGCCCTGCCGGCCTGACCAGATGTGGTGAACCCATCCTGTCTCACTCGGAGAGGGCCAAAATCGCATGTCACGGGGAGTCCGGAGAACACAGCAGGCGTCCTGAAGCTCCCTCTCCCTCGGTGGAAGTGGGCTGAAGCAGCTCCTGAGGACAGGACCCCTGGGGGTTTGGGCCTGGGACAGGATGAGACACACGCGGGCCCCTCTCCCACGCCGCCCCAAACAGGACCCAGGATCCAGCCGCCACCGCGGCGGTTGCAGGAGCATCACTGCCGCCGCTCGGCGGTGGCGGTATTTAAAGGGGACGCAGCACATCTGTCAGGAGTGAAGGGCGAATCGGCTCAGCCAATGCGCATGCGCGAGACGCGAACGGTTTCTCCCGTCACAGTGGTTCCCACGGTTGTCTTAGAAGCCAGGCCCCGAGGCTTGGCAGAGCAGCAGCCCTCCGTGGCAGTGCTTGGGTGTCGAGGCTCTGAGGCTAAAGCCTCACCTCTCCACGGGGTGGAAGGGAACGTCTCCGGATGCCAGGAGTCGCAAAGGGCCATCCATGATGATGAAACCCCAGGCGGAGACGGGGGAAGCAGCACGGGATACCAGCCTCAGGCATGCACGGACGGTGTTGGCTGAGGTGAGTGTCCCCAAAAGTCGTGCCGCCGTCCGTGATCTCGATGACGGGTCGACCTGCGTGCCCCTGGGCTGCTCTCCTCTGCTGTATGACTCTGTGTGTGTGTGTGTGTGTGTGTGTAGGTGTCTGTGTGTGTGTCTCCCATTCTCTCGTCTCTCTCTGTCTCTCAGTTTCTGTGAGTTTCTTTCCCACTGTCTGTGGGTTTGTGCCAGTCGAAGTTACGTCAGGGCTATCAGGTAGGTGGAAGATTGGGGGTGTTGCGAATTTTGCAGAAACCTCTTTGCTCCTCTGGTAGGCATTTGAAAACGTGGCTTGGGTGAGGCACAGGCGTCACCCCCAACCCCCGGGTCCCAGGTGTTCTTTGATTTTCCTTGGCATTGATGGAAAGGTCACCCGTTTCCCCCATCCACCGGCACATACGTGGACACCACCCTTTGTTTCACCGTCGCACCGTATGCCTCCGGTGACGCAGATTAACACCAACTGCTGTGGGATTGGCCAGTACCACCCGTGGTCACATGGTCACCCCCTCTGATTCGCCTCTGTTCCTCATTGCAGGTTTCCTGTAAAGCGCGGTCGGCTTTCCGGAATCCCAGGGCTTTTAGAAGCCGGGCAGGCCACTGCTCTTTCAAAGGAGGAGGGAGGCAGAGGGCTGATGGATGAGTGAATTTGCAACTGATACTAGGCCTTGAGACCTATGGGATCATTCTGTGCTGCAGCCAGGCCCTGCTGGCCAGACCAGATATGGTGAGCCCATCCTGTCTCACTCGGAGAGGGCCAAAATGGGATCTCAAGGGGAGTCCGGAGAACACAGCAGGCGTCCTGAAGCTCCCGCTCCCTCGGTGGAAGTGGGCTCAAGGAGCTCCTGAGGACAGGACCCCTGGGGGTTTGGGCCTGGGACAGGACGAGACACCCGCGGGCCCCTCTCCCACGCCGCCCCAAACAGGACCCAGGATCCAGCCGCCGCCGCGGCGGCTTTAGGAGCATCACTGCCGCCGCGCGGCGGTGGCGGTATTTAAAGGGGACGCAGCCTATCTGTCAGGAGTGGAGCGCGAATCGGCTCAGCCAATGCGCATGCGCGAGGCGCGAGCGGTTTCTTCCTCCACAGTGGTTCCCACGGTTGTCTTAGAAACCAGGCCCCGAGGCTTGGCAGAGCAGTAGCCCTCCGTGGCAGTGCTTGGGTGTCGAGGCTCTGAGGCTAAGGCCTCACCTCTCCACGGGGTCGAAGGGAATGACTACGGATGCCAGGAGTCGCAAAGGGCCGACCATGATGATGAAACCCCAGGCGGAGACGGGGGAAGCAGCAAGGGATACCAGCCTCAGGCCTGCACGGACGGTGTTGGTTGGGGTGAGTCTCCCCAAAAGTAGTGCCGCCGTCCGTGATCTCGAAGACGGGTCAGCCTGCGTGCCCCTGGGCTGCTCTTCTCTGCTGTATGACTCTGTGTGTGTGTGTGTGTGTGTGTGTGTGTGTGTGTGTGTGTGTGTAGGTGTCTGTGTGTGTGTCTCCCATTCTCTCTTCTCTCTCTGTCTCTCAGTCTCTGTGTGTTTCTTTCACACTGTCTGTCGGTTTGTGCCAGCCGAAGTTGCGTCAGGGCTACCAGGACGGTGTAGGATTGGGGATGTTGCGAATTTTGCAGAAACCTGTTTGCTCCTCTGGTAGGCATTTGGAAACGTGGCTTGGGTGAGGCACAGGCGGCACCCAGAACCCCCGGGTCCCAGGTGTTCTTTGATTTTCCTTGGCATTGATGGAAAGGTCACCCGTTTCCCCCTTCCACTGGCACATACCTGGACACCACCCTTTGTTTCGCCGTCGCCTCGTATGCCTCCTTTGACACACATTAACACCAACTGCTGTGGGATTGGCCAGTGACACGCATCGTCACATGGTCTCCCCCTCGGATTCGCCTGTGTTCCTCATTGCAGGTGTCCTGTAAAGCGCGGTCGGCCTTCCGGAACCCCAGGGCTTTGACAAGCCGGGCAGGCCACTGCTCTTTCAAAGGAGGAGGGAGGCAGAGGGCTGATGGATGAGTGAATTTGCAACTGATACTAGGCCTTGAGACCTATGGGATCATTCTGTGCTGCAGCGAGGCCCTGCCGGCCTGACCAGATGTGGTGAACCCATCCTGTCTCACTCGGAGAGGGCCAAAATCGCATGTCACGGGGAGTCCGGAGAACACAGCAGGCGTCCTGAAGCTCCCTCTCCCTCGGTGGAAGTGGGCTGAAGCAGCTCCTGAGGACAGGACCCCTGGGGGTTTGGGCCTGGGACAGGATGAGACACACGCGGGCCCCTCTCCCACGCCGCCCCAAACAGGACCCAGGATCCAGCCGCCACCGCGGCGGTTGCAGGAGCATCACTGCCGCCGCTCGGCGGTGGCGGTATTTAAAGGGGACGCAGCACATCTGTCAGGAGTGAAGGGCGAATCGGCTCAGCCAATGCGCATGCGCGAGACGCGAACGGTTTCTCCCGTCACAGTGGTTCCCACGGTTGTCTTAGAAGCCAGGCCCCGAGGCTTGGCAGAGCAGCAGCCCTCCGTGGCAGTGCTTGGGTGTCGAGGCTCTGAGGCTAAAGCCTCACCTCTCCACGGGGTGGAAGGGAACGTCTCCGGATGCCAGGAGTCGCAAAGGGCCATCCATGATGATGAAACCCCAGGCGGAGACGGGGGAAGCAGCACGGGATACCAGCCTCAGGCATGCACGGACGGTGTTGGCTGAGGTGAGTGTCCCCAAAAGTCGTGCCGCCGTCCATGATCTCGATGACGGGTCGACCTGCGTGCCCCTGGGCTGCTCTCCTCTGCTGTATGACTCTGTGTGTGTGTGTGTGTGTGTGTGTGTAGGTGTCTGTGTGTGTGTCTCCCATTCTCTCGTCTCTCTCTGTCTCTCAGTTTCTGTGAGTTTCTTTCCCACTGTCTGTGGGTTTGTGCCAGTCGAAGTTACGTCAGGGCTATCAGGTAGGTGGAAGATTGGGGGTGTTGCGAATTTTGCAGAAACCTCTTTGCTCCTCTGGTAGGCATTTGAAAACGTGGCTTGGGTGAGGCACAGGCGTCACCCCCAACCCCCGGGTCCCAGGTGTTCTTTGATTTTCCTTGGCATTGATGGAAAGGTCACCCGTTTCCCCCATCCACCGGCACATACGTGGACACCACCCTTTGTTTCACCGTCGCACCGTATGCCTCCGGTGACGCAGATTAACACCAACTGCTGTGGGATTGGCCAGTACCACCCGTGGTCACATGGTCACCCCCTCTGATTCGCCTCTGTTCCTCATTGCAGGTTTCCTGTAAAGCGCGGTCGGCTTTCCGGAATCCCAGGGCTTTTAGAAGCCGGGCAGGCCACTGCTCTTTCAAAGGAGGAGGGAGGCAGAGGGCTGATGGATGAGTGAATTTGCAACTGATACTAGGCCTTGAGACCTATGGGATCATTCTGTGCTGCAGCCAGGCCCTGCTGGCCAGACCAGATATGGTGAGCCCATCCTGTCTCACTCGGAGAGGGCCAAAATGGGATCTCAAGGGGAGTCCGGAGAACACAGCAGGCGTCCTGAAGCTGCCGCTCCCTCGGTGGAAGTGGGCTCAAGGAGCTCCTGAGGACAGGACCCCTGGGGGTTTGGGCCTGGGACAGGACGAGACACCCGCGGGCCCCTCTCCCACGCCGCCCCAAACAGGACCCAGGATCCAGCCGCCGCCGCGGCGGCTTTAGGAGCATCACTGCCGCCGCGCGGCGGTGGCGGTATTTAAAGGGGACGCAGCCTATCTGTCAGGAGTGGAGCGCGAATCGGCTCAGCCAATGCGCATGCGCGAGGCGCGAGCGGTTTCTTCCTCCACAGTGGTTCCCACGGTTGTCTTAGAAACCAGGCCCCGAGGCTTGGCAGAGCAGTAGCCCTCCGTGGCAGTGCTTGGGTGTCGAGGCTCTGAGGCTAAGGCCTCACCTCTCCACGGGGTCGAAGGGAATGACTACGGATGCCAGGAGTCGCAAAGGGCCGACCATGATGATGAAACCCCAGGCGGAGACGGGGGAAGCAGCAAGGGATACCAGCCTCAGGCCTGCACGGACGGTGTTGGTTGGGGTGAGTCTCCCCAAAAGTAGTGCCGCCGTCCGTGATCTCGAAGACGGGTCAGCCTGCGTGCCCCTGGGCTGCTCTTCTCTGCTGTATGACTCTGTGTGTGTGTGTGTGTGTGTGTGTGTGTGTGTGTGTGTGTAGGTGTCTGTGTGTGTGTCTCCCATTCTCTCTTCTCTCTCTGTCTCTCAGTCTCTGTGTGTTTCTTTCACACTGTCTGTCGGTTTGTGCCAGCCGAAGTTGCGTCAGGGCTACCAGGACGGTGTAGGATTGGGGATGTTGCGAATTTTGCAGAAACCTGTTTGCTCCTCTGGTAGGCATTTGGAAACGTGGCTTGGGTGAGGCACAGGCGGCACCCAGAACCCCCGGGTCCCAGGTGTTCTTTGATTTTCCTTGGCATTGATGGAAAGGTCACCCGTTTCCCCCTTCCACTGGCACATACCTGGACACCACCCTTTGTTTCGCCGTCGCCTCGTATGCCTCCTTTGACACACATTAACACCAACTGCTGTGGGATTGGCCAGTGACACGCATCGTCACATGGTCTCCCCCTCGGATTCGCCTGTGTTCCTCATTGCAGGTGTCCTGTAAAGCGCGGTCGGCCTTCCGGAACCCCAGGGCTTTGACAAGCCGGGCAGGCCACTGCTCTTTCAAAGGAGGAGGGAGGCAGAGGGCTGATGGATGAGTGAATTTGCAACTGATACTAGGCCTTGAGACCTATGGGATCATTCTGTGCTGCAGCGAGGCCCTGCCGGCCTGACCAGATGTGGTGAACCCATCCTGTCTCACTCGGAGAGGGCCAAAATCGCATGTCACGGGGAGTCCGGAGAACACAGCAGGCGTCCTGAAGCTCCCTCTCCCTCGGTGGAAGTGGGCTGAAGCAGCTCCTGAGGACAGGACCCCTGGGGGTTTGGGCCTGGGACAGGATGAGACACACGCGGGCCCCTCTCCCACGCCGCCCCAAACAGGACCCAGGATCCAGCCGCCACCGCGGCGGTTGCAGGAGCATCACTGCCGCCGCTCGGCGGTGGCGGTATTTAAAGGGGACGCAGCACATCTGTCAGGAGTGAAGGGCGAATCGGCTCAGCCAATGCGCATGCGCGAGACGCGAACGGTTTCTCCCGTCACAGTGGTTCCCACGGTTGTCTTAGAAGCCAGGCCCCGAGGCTTGGCAGAGCAGCAGCCCTCCGTGGCAGTGCTTGGGTGTCGAGGCTCTGAGGCTAAAGCCTCACCTCTCCACGGGGTGGAAGGGAACGTCTCCGGATGCCAGGAGTCGCAAAGGGCCATCCATGATGATGAAACCCCAGGCGGAGACGGGGGAAGCAGCACGGGATACCAGCCTCAGGCATGCACGGACGGTGTTGGCTGAGGTGAGTGTCCCCAAAAGTCGTGCCGCCGTCCGTGACCTCGATGACGGGTCGACCTGCGTGCCCCTGGGCTGCTCTCCTCTGCTGTATGACTCTGTGTGTGTGTGTGTGTGTGTGTGTAGGTGTCTGTGTGTGTGTCTCCCATTCTCTCGTCTCTCTCTGTCTCTCAGTTTCTGTGAGTTTCTTTCCCACTGTCTGTGGGTTTGTGCCAGTCGAAGTTACGTCAGGGCTATCAGGTAGGTGGAAGATTGGGGGTGTTGCGAATTTTGCAGAAACCTCTTTGCTCCTCTGGTAGGCATTTGAAAACGTGGCTTGGGTGAGGCACAGGCGTCACCCCCAACCCCCGGGTCCCAGGTGTTCTTTGATTTTCCTTGGCATTGATGGAAAGGTCACCCGTTTCCCCCATCCACCGGCACATACGTGGACACCACCCTTTGTTTCACCGTCGCACCGTATGCCTCCGGTGACGCAGATTAACACCAACTGCTGTGGGATTGGCCAGTACCACCCGTGGTCACATGGTCACCCCCTCTGATTCGCCTCTGTTCCTCATTGCAGGTTTCCTGTAAAGCGCGGTCGGCTTTCTGGAATCCCAGGGCTTTTAGAAGCCGGGCAGGCCACTGCTCTTTCAAAGGAGGAGGGAGGCAGAGGGCTGATGGATGAGTGAATTTGCAACTGATACTAGGCCTTGAGACCTATGGGATCATTCTGTGCTGCAGCCAGGCCCTGCTGGCCAGACCAGATATGGTGAGCCCATCCTGTCTCACTCGGAGAGGGCCAAAATGGGATCTCAAGGGGAGTCCGGAGAACACAGCAGGCGTCCTGAAGCTCCCGCTCCCTCGGTGGAAGTGGGCTCAAGGAGCTCCTGAGGACAGGACCCCTGGGGGTTTGGGCCTGGGACAGGACGAGACACCCGCGGGCCCCTCTCCCACGCCGCCCCAAACAGGACCCAGGATCCAGCCGCCGCCGCGGCGGCTTTAGGAGCATCACTGCCGCCGCGCGGCGGTGGCGGTATTTAAAGGGGACGCAGGCTATCTGTCAGGAGTGGAGCGCGAATCGGCTCAGCCAATGCGCATGCGCGAGGCGCGAGCGGTTTCTTCCTCCACAGTGGTTCCCACGGTTGTCTTAGAAACCAGGCCCCGAGGCTTGGCAGAGCAGTAGCCCTCCGTGGCAGTGCTTGGGTGTCGAGGCTCTGAGGCTAAGGCCTCACCTCTCCACGGGGTCGAAGGGAATGACTACGGATGCCAGGAGTCGCAAAGGGCCGACCATGATGATGAAACCCCAGGCGGAGACGGGGGAAGCAGCAAGGGATACCAGCCTCAGGCCTGCACGGACGGTGTTGGTTGGGGTGAGTCTCCCCAAAAGTAGTGCCGCCGTCCGTGATCTCGAAGACGGGTCAGCCTGCGTGCCCCTGGGCTGCTCTTCTCTGCTGTATGACTCTGTGTGTGTGTGTGTGTGTGTGTGTGTGTGTGTGTGTGTGTGTGTAGGTGTCTGTGTGTGTGTCTCCCATTCTCTCTTCTCTCTCTGTCTCTCAGTCTCTGTGTGTTTCTTTCACACTGTCTGTCGGTTTGTGCCAGCCGAAGTTGCGTCAGGGCTACCAGGACGGTGTAGGATTGGGGATGTTGCGAATTTTGCAGAAACCTGTTTGCTCCTCTGGTAGGCATTTGGAAACGTGGCTTGGGTGAGGCACAGGCGGCACCCAGAACCCCCGGGTCCCAGGTGTTCTTTGATTTTCCTTGGCATTGATGGAAAGGTCACCCGTTTCCCCCTTCCACTGGCACATACCTGGACACCACCCTTTGTTTCGCCGTCGCCTCGTATGCCTCCTTTGACACACATTAACACCAACTGCTGTGGGATTGGCCAGTGACACGCATCGTCACATGGTCTCCCCCTCGGATTCGCCTGTGTTCCTCATTGCAGGTGTCCTGTAAAGCGCGGTCGGCCTTCCGGAACCCCAGGGCTTTGACAAGCCGGGCAGGCCACTGCTCTTTCAAAGGAGGAGGGAGGCAGAGGGCTGATGGATGAGTGAATTTGCAACTGATACTAGGCCTTGAGACCTATGGGATCATTCTGTGCTGCAGCGAGGCCCTGCCGGCCTGACCAGATGTGGTGAACCCATCCTGTCTCACTCGGAGAGGGCCAAAATCGCATGTCACGGGGAGTCCGGAGAACACAGCAGGCGTCCTGAAGCTCCCTCTCCCTCGGTGGAAGTGGGCTGAAGCAGCTCCTGAGGACAGGACCCCTGGGGGTTTGGGCCTGGGACAGGATGAGACACACGCGGGCCCCTCTCCCACGCCGCCCCAAACAGGACCCAGGATCCAGCCGCCACCGCGGCGGTTGCAGGAGCATCACTGCCGCCGCTCGGCGGTGGCGGTATTTAAAGGGGACGCAGCACATCTGTCAGGAGTGAAGGGCGAATCGGCTCAGCCAATGCGCATGCGCGAGACGCGAACGGTTTCTCCCGTCACAGTGGTTCCCACGGTTGTCTTAGAAGCCAGGCCCCGAGGCTTGGCAGAGCAGCAGCCCTCCGTGGCAGTGCTTGGGTGTCGAGGCTCTGAGGCTAAAGCCTCACCTCTCCACGGGGTGGAAGGGAACGTCTCCGGATGCCAGGAGTCGCAAAGGGCCATCCATGATGATGAAACCCCAGGCGGAGACGGGGGAAGCAGCACGGGATACCAGCCTCAGGCATGCACGGACGGTGTTGGCTGAGGTGAGTGTCCCCAAAAGTCGTGCCGCCGTCCGTGATCTCGATGACGGGTCGACCTGCGTGCCCCTGGGCTGCTCTCCTCTGCTGTATGACTCTGTGTGTGTGTGTGTGTGTGTGTGTAGGTGTCTGTGTGTGTGTCTCCCATTCTCTCGTCTCTCTCTGTCTCTCAGTTTCTGTGAGTTTCTTTCCCACTGTCTGTGGGTTTGTGCCAGTCGAAGTTACGTCAGGGCTATCAGGTAGGTGGAAGATTGGGGGTGTTGCGAATTTTGCAGAAACCTCTTTGCTCCTCTGGTAGGCATTTGAAAACGTGGCTTGGGTGAGGCACAGGCGTCACCCCCAACCCCCGGGTCCCAGGTGTTCTTTGATTTTCCTTGGCATTGATGGAAAGGTCACCCGTTTCCCCCATCCACCGGCACATACGTGGACACCACCCTTTGTTTCACCGTCGCACCGTATGCCTCCGGTGACGCAGATTAACACCAACTGCTGTGGGATTGGCCAGTACCACCCGTGGTCACATGGTCACCCCCTCTGATTCGCCTCTGTTCCTCATTGCAGGTTTCCTGTAAAGCGCGGTCGGCTTTCCGGAATCCCAGGGCTTTTAGAAGCCGGGCAGGCCACTGCTCTTTCAAAGGAGGAGGGAGGCAGAGGGCTGATGGATGAGTGAATTTGCAACTGATACTAGGCCTTGAGACCTATGGGATCATTCTGTGCTGCAGCCAGGCCCTGCTGGCCAGACCAGATATGGTGAGCCCATCCTGTCTCACTCGGAGAGGGCCAAAATGGGATCTCAAGGGGAGTCCGGAGAACACAGCAGGCGTCCTGAAGCTCCCGCTCCCTCGGTGGAAGTGGGCTCAAGGAGCTCCTGAGGACAGGACCCCTGGGGGTTTGGGCCTGGGACAGGACGAGACACCCGCGGGCCCCTCTCCCACGCCGCCCCAAACAGGACCCAGGATCCAGCCGCCGCCGCGGCGGCTTTAGGAGCATCACTGCCGCCGCGCGGCGGTGGCGGTATTTAAAGGGGACGCAGCCTATCTGTCAGGAGTGGAGCGCGAATCGGCTCAGCCAATGCGCATGCGCGAGGCGCGAGCGGTTTCTTCCTCCACAGTGGTTCCCACGGTTGTCTTAGAAACCAGGCCCCGAGGCTTGGCAGAGCAGTAGCCCTCCGTGGCAGTGCTTGGGTGTCGAGGCTCTGAGGCTAAGGCCTCACCTCTCCACGGGGTCGAAGGGAATGACTACGGATGCCAGGAGTCGCAAAGGGCCGACCATGATGATGAAACCCCAGGCGGAGACGGGGGAAGCAGCAAGGGATACCAGCCTCAGGCCTGCACGGACGGTGTTGGTTGGGGTGAGTCTCCCCAAAAGTAGTGCCGCCGTCCGTGATCTCGAAGACGGGTCAGCCTGCGTGCCCCTGGGCTGCTCTTCTCTGCTGTATGACTCTGTGTGTGTGTGTGTGTGTGTGTGTGTGTGTGTGTGTGTGTGTAGGTGTCTGTGTGTGTGTCTCCCATTCTCTCTTCTCTCTCTGTCTCTCAGTCTCTGTGTGTTTCTTTCACACTGTCTGTCGGTTTGTGCCAGCCGAAGTTGCGTCAGGGCTACCAGGACGGTGTAGGATTGGGGATGTTGCGAATTTTGCAGAAACCTGTTTGCTCCTCTGGTAGGCATTTGGAAACGTGGCTTGGGTGAGGCACAGGCGGCACCCAGAACCCCCGGGTCCCAGGTGTTCTTTGATTTTCCTTGGCATTGATGGAAAGGTCACCCGTTTCCCCCTTCCACTGGCACATACCTGGACACCACCCTTTGTTTCGCCGTCGCCTCGTATGCCTCCTTTGACACACATTAACACCAACTGCTGTGGGATTGGCCAGTGACACGCATCGTCACATGGTCTCCCCCTCGGATTCGCCTGTGTTCCTCATTGCAGGTGTCCTGTAAAGCGCGGTCGGCCTTCCGGAACCCCAGGGCTTTGACAAGCCGGGCAGGCCACTGCTCTTTCAAAGGAGGAGGGAGGCAGAGGGCTGATGGATGAGTGAATTTGCAACTGATACTAGGCCTTGAGACCTATGGGATCATTCTGTGCTGCAGCGAGGCCCTGCCGGCCTGACCAGATGTGGTGAACCCATCCTGTCTCACTCGGAGAGGGCCAAAATCGCATGTCACGGGGAGTCCGGAGAACACAGCAGGCGTCCTGAAGCTCCCTCTCCCTCGGTGGAAGTGGGCTGAAGCAGCTCCTGAGGACAGGACCCCTGGGGGTTTGGGCCTGGGACAGGATGAGACACACGCGGGCCCCTCTCCCACGCCGCCCCAAACAGGACCCAGGATCCAGCCGCCACCGCGGCGGTTGCAGGAGCATCACTGCCGCCGCTCGGCGGTGGCGGTATTTAAAGGGGACGCAGCACATCTGTCAGGAGTGAAGGGCGAATCGGCTCAGCCAATGCGCATGCGCGAGACGCGAACGGTTTCTCCCGTCACAGTGGTTCCCACGGTTGTCTTAGAAGCCAGGCCCCGAGGCTTGGCAGAGCAGCAGCCCTCCGTGGCAGTGCTTGGGTGTCGAGGCTCTGAGGCTAAAGCCTCACCTCTCCACGGGGTGGAAGGGAACGTCTCCGGATGCCAGGAGTCGCAAAGGGCCATCCATGATGATGAAACCCCAGGCGGAGACGGGGGAAGCAGCACGGGATACCAGCCTCAGGCATGCACGGACGGTGTTGGCTGAGGTGAGTGTCCCCAAAAGTCGTGCCGCCGTCCGTGATCTCGATGACGGGTCGACCTGCGTGCCCCTGGGCTGCTCTCCTCTGCTGTATGACTCTGTGTGTGTGTGTGTGTGTGTGTGTAGGTGTCTGTGTGTGTGTCTCCCATTCTCTCGTCTCTCTCTGTCTCTCAGTTTCTGTGAGTTTCTTTCCCACTGTCTGTGGGTTTGTGCCAGTCGAAGTTACGTCAGGGCTATCAGGTAGGTGGAAGATTGGGGGTGTTGCGAATTTTGCAGAAACCTCTTTGCTCCTCTGGTAGGCATTTGAAAACGTGGCTTGGGTGAGGCACAGGCGTCACCCCCAACCCCCGGGTCCCAGGTGTTCTTTGATTTTCCTTGGCATTGATGGAAAGGTCACCCGTTTCCCCCATCCACCGGCACATACGTGGACACCACCCTTTGTTTCACCGTCGCACCGTATGCCTCCGGTGACGCAGATTAACACCAACTGCTGTGGGATTGGCCAGTACCACCCGTGGTCACATGGTCACCCCCTCTGATTCGCCTCTGTTCCTCATTGCAGGTTTCCTGTAAAGCGCGGTCGGCTTTCCGGAATCCCAGGGCTTTTAGAAGCCGGGCAGGCCACTGCTCTTTCAAAGGAGGAGGGAGGCAGAGGGCTGATGGATGAGTGAATTTGCAACTGGTACTAGGCCTTGAGACCTATGGGATCATTCTGTGCTGCAGCCAGGCCCTGCTGGCCAGACCAGATATGGTGAGCCCATCCTGTCTCACTCGGAGAGGGCCAAAATGGGATCTCAAGGGGAGTCCGGAGAACACAGCAGGCGTCCTGAAGCTCCCGCTCCCTCGGTGGAAGTGGGCTCAAGGAGCTCCTGAGGACAGGACCCCTGGGGGTTTGGGCCTGGGACAGGACGAGACACCCGCGGGCCCCTCTCCCACGCCGCCCCAAACAGGACCCAGGATCCAGCCGCCGCCGCGGCGGCTTTAGGAGCATCACTGCCGCCGCGCGGCGGTGGCGGTATTTAAAGGGGACGCAGCCTATCTGTCAGGAGTGGAGCGCGAATCGGCTCAGCCAATGCGCATGCGCGAGGCGCGAGCGGTTTCTTCCTCCACAGTGGTTCCCACGGTTGTCTTAGAAACCAGGCCCCGAGGCTTGGCAGAGCAGTAGCCCTCCGTGGCAGTGCTTGGGTGTCGAGGCTCTGAGGCTAAGGCCTCACCTCTCCACGGGGTCGAAGGGAATGACTACGGATGCCAGGAGTCGCAAAGGGCCGACCATGATGATGAAACCCCAGGCGGAGACGGGGGAAGCAGCAAGGGATACCAGCCTCAGGCCTGCACGGACGGTGTTGGTTGGGGTGAGTCTCCCCAAAAGTAGTGCCGCCGTCCGTGATCTCGAAGACGGGTCAGCCTGCGTGCCCCTGGGCTGCTCTTCTCTGCTGTATGACTCTGTGTGTGTGTGTGTGTGTGTGTGTGTGTGTGTGTGTAGGTGTCTGTGTGTGTGTCTCCCATTCTCTCTTCTCTCTCTGTCTCTCAGTCTCTGTGTGTTTCTTTCACACTGTCTGTCGGTTTGTGCCAGCCGAAGTTGCGTCAGGGCTACCAGGACGGTGTAGGATTGGGGATGTTGCGAATTTTGCAGAAACCTGTTTGCTCCTCTGGTAGGCATTTGGAAACGTGGCTTGGGTGAGGCACAGGCGGCACCCAGAACCCCCGGGTCCCAGGTGTTCTTTGATTTTCCTTGGCATTGATGGAAAGGTCACCCGTTTCCCCCTTCCACTGGCACATACCTGGACACCACCCTTTGTTTCGCCGTCGCCTCGTATGCCTCCTTTGACACACATTAACACCAACTGCTGTGGGATTGGCCAGTGACACGCATCGTCACATGGTCTCCCCCTCGGATTCGCCTGTGTTCCTCATTGCAGGTGTCCTGTAAAGCGCGGTCGGCCTTCCGGAACCCCAGGGCTTTGACAAGCCGGGCAGGCCACTGCTCTTTCAAAGGAGGAGGGAGGCAGAGGGCTGATGGATGAGTGAATTTGCAACTGATACTAGGCCTTGAGACCTATGGGATCATTCTGTGCTGCAGCGAGGCCCTGCCGGCCTGACCAGATGTGGTGAACCCATCCTGTCTCACTCGGAGAGGGCCAAAATCGCATGTCACGGGGAGTCCGGAGAACACAGCAGGCGTCCTGAAGCTCCCTCTCCCTCGGTGGAAGTGGGCTGAAGCAGCTCCTGAGGACAGGACCCCTGGGGGTTTGGGCCTGGGACAGGATGAGACACACGCGGGCCCCTCTCCCACGCCGCCCCAAACAGGACCCAGGATCCAGCCGCCACCGCGGCGGTTGCAGGAGCATCACTGCCGCCGCTCGGCGGTGGCGGTATTTAAAGGGGACGCAGCACATCTGTCAGGAGTGAAGGGCGAATCGGCTCAGCCAATGCGCATGCGCGAGACGCGAACGGTTTCTCCCGTCACAGTGGTTCCCACGGTTGTCTTAGAAGCCAGGCCCCGAGGCTTGGCAGAGCAGCAGCCCTCCGTGGCAGTGCTTGGGTGTCGAGGCTCTGAGGCTAAAGCCTCACCTCTCCACGGGGTGGAAGGGAACGTCTCCGGATGCCAGGAGTCGCAAAGGGCCATCCATGATGATGAAACCCCAGGCGGAGACGGGGGAAGCAGCACGGGATACCAGCCTCAGGCATGCACGGACGGTGTTGGCTGAGGTGAGTGTCCCCAAAAGTCGTGCCGCCGTCCGTGATCTCGATGACGGGTCGACCTGCGTGCCCCTGGGCTGCTCTCCTCTGCTGTATGACTCTGTGTGTGTGTGTGTGTGTGTGTGTAGGTGTCTGTGTGTGTGTCTCCCATTCTCTCGTCTCTCTCTGTCTCTCAGTTTCTGTGAGTTTCTTTCCCACTGTCTGTGGGTTTGTGCCAGTCGAAGTTACGTCAGGGCTATCAGGTAGGTGGAAGATTGGGGGTGTTGCGAATTTTGCAGAAACCTCTTTGCTCCTCTGGTAGGCATTTGAAAACGTGGCTTGGGTGAGGCACAGGCGTCACCCCCAACCCCCGGGTCCCAGGTGTTCTTTGATTTTCCTTGGCATTGATGGAAAGGTCACCCGTTTCCCCCATCCACCGGCACATACGTGGACACCACCCTTTGTTTCACCGTCGCACCGTATGCCTCCGGTGACGCAGATTAACACCAACTGCTGTGGGATTGGCCAGTACCACCCGTGGTCACATGGTCACCCCCTCTGATTCGCCTCTGTTCCTCATTGCAGGTTTCCTGTAAAGCGCGGTCGGCTTTCCGGAATCCCAGGGCTTTTAGAAGCCGGGCAGGCCACTGCTCTTTCAAAGGAGGAGGGAGGCAGAGGGCTGATGGATGAGTGAATTTGCAACTGATACTAGGCCTTGAGACCTATGGGATCATTCTGTGCTGCAGCCAGGCCCTGCTGGCCAGACCAGATATGGTGAGCCCATCCTGTCTCACTCGGAGAGGGCCAAAATGGGATCTCAAGGGGAGTCCGGAGAACACAGCAGGCGTCCTGAAGCTCCCGCTCCCTCGGTGGAAGTGGGCTCAAGGAGCTCCTGAGGACAGGACCCCTGGGGGTTTGGGCCTGGGACAGGACGAGACACCCGCGGGCCCCTCTCCCACGCCGCCCCAAACAGGACCCAGGATCCAGCCGCCGCCGCGGCGGCTTTAGGAGCATCACTGCCGCCGCGCGGCGGTGGCGGTATTTAAAGGGGACGCAGCCTATCTGTCAGGAGTGGAGCGCGAATCGGCTCAGCCAATGCGCATGCGCGAGGCGCGAGCGGTTTCTTCCTCCACAGTGGTTCCCACGGTTGTCTTAGAAACCAGGCCCCGAGGCTTGGCAGAGCAGTAGCCCTCCGTGGCAGTGCTTGGGTGTCGAGGCTCTGAGGCTAAGGCCTCACCTCTCCACGGGGTCGAAGGGAATGACTACGGATGCCAGGAGTCGCAAAGGGCCGACCATGATGATGAAACCCCAGGCGGAGACGGGGGAAGCAGCAAGGGATACCAGCCTCAGGCCTGCACGGACGGTGTTGGTTGGGGTGAGTCTCCCCAAAAGTAGTGCCGCCGTCCGTGATCTCGAAGACGGGTCAGCCTGCGTGCCCCTGGGCTGCTCTTCTCTGCTGTATGACTCTGTGTGTGTGTGTGTGTGTGTGTGTGTGTGTGTGTGTAGGTGTCTGTGTGTGTGTCTCCCATTCTCTCTTCTCTCTCTGTCTCTCAGTCTCTGTGTGTTTCTTTCACACTGTCTGTCGGTTTGTGCCAGCCGAAGTTGCGTCAGGGCTACCAGGACGGTGTAGGATTGGGGATGTTGCGAATTTTGCAGAAACCTGTTTGCTCCTCTGGTAGGCATTTGGAAACGTGGCTTGGGTGAGGCACAGGCGGCACCCAGAACCCCCGGGTCCCAGGTGTTCTTTGATTTTCCTTGGCATTGATGGAAAGGTCACCCGTTTCCCCCTTCCACTGGCACATACCTGGACACCACCCTTTGTTTCGCCGTCGCCTCGTATGCCTCCTTTGACACACATTAACACCAACTGCTGTGGGATTGGCCAGTGACACGCATCGTCACATGGTCTCCCCCTCGGATTCGCCTGTGTTCCTCATTGCAGGTGTCCTGTAAAGCGCGGTCGGCCTTCCGGAACCCCAGGGCTTTGACAAGCCGGGCAGGCCACTGCTCTTTCAAAGGAGGAGGGAGGCAGAGGGCTGATGGATGAGTGAATTTGCAACTGATACTAGGCCTTGAGACCTATGGGATCATTCTGTGCTGCAGCGAGGCCCTGCCGGCCTGACCAGATGTGGTGAACCCATCCTGTCTCACTCGGAGAGGGCCAAAATCGCATGTCACGGGGAGTCCGGAGAACACAGCAGGCGTCCTGAAGCTCCCTCTCCCTCGGTGGAAGTGGGCTGAAGCAGCTCCTGAGGACAGGACCCCTGGGGGTTTGGGCCTGGGACAGGATGAGACACACGCGGGCCCCTCTCCCACGCCGCCCCAAACAGGACCCAGGATCCAGCCGCCACCGCGGCGGTTGCAGGAGCATCACTGCCGCCGCTCGGCGGTGGCGGTATTTAAAGGGGACGCAGCACATCTGTCAGGAGTGAAGGGCGAATCGGCTCAGCCAATGCGCATGCGCGAGACGCGAACGGTTTCTCCCGTCACAGTGGTTCCCACGGTTGTCTTAGAAGCCAGGCCCCGAGGCTTGGCAGAGCAGCAGCCCTCCGTGGCAGTGCTTGGGTGTCGAGGCTCTGAGGCTAAAGCCTCACCTCTCCACGGGGTGGAAGGGAACGTCTCCGGATGCCAGGAGTCGCAAAGGGCCATCCATGATGATGAAACCCCAGGCGGAGACGGGGGAAGCAGCACGGGATACCAGCCTCAGGCATGCACGGACGGTGTTGGCTGAGGTGAGTGTCCCCAAAAGTCGTGCCGCCGTCCGTGATCTCGATGACGGGTCGACCTGCGTGCCCCTGGGCTGCTCTCCTCTGCTGTATGACTCTGTGTGTGTGTGTGTGTGTGTGTGTAGGTGTCTGTGTGTGTGTCTCCCATTCTCTCGTCTCTCTCTGTCTCTCAGTTTCTGTGAGTTTCTTTCCCACTGTCTGTGGGTTTGTGCCAGTCGAAGTTACGTCAGGGCTATCAGGTAGGTGGAAGATTGGGGGTGTTGCGAATTTTGCAGAAACCTCTTTGCTCCTCTGGTAGGCATTTGAAAACGTGGCTTGGGTGAGGCACAGGCGTCACCCCCAACCCCCGGGTCCCAGGTGTTCTTTGATTTTCCTTGGCATTGATGGAAAGGTCACCCGTTTCCCCCATCCACCGGCACATACGTGGACACCACCCTTTGTTTCACCGTCGCACCGTATGCCTCCGGTGACGCAGATTAACACCAACTGCTGTGGGATTGGCCAGTACCACCCGTGGTCACATGGTCACCCCCTCTGATTCGCCTCTGTTCCTCATTGCAGGTTTCCTGTAAAGCGCGGTCGGCTTTCCGGAATCCCAGGGCTTTTAGAAGCCGGGCAGGCCACTGCTCTTTCAAAGGAGGAGGGAGGCAGAGGGCTGATGGATGAGTGAATTTGCAACTGATACTAGGCCTTGAGACCTATGGGATCATTCTGTGCTGCAGCCAGGCCCTGCTGGCCAGACCAGATATGGTGAGCCCATCCTGTCTCACTCGGAGAGGGCCAAAATGGGATCTCAAGGGGAGTCCGGAGAACACAGCAGGCGTCCTGAAGCTCCCGCTCCCTCGGTGGAAGTGGGCTCAAGGAGCTCCTGAGGACAGGACCCCTGGGGGTTTGGGCCTGGGACAGGACGAGACACCCGCGGGCCCCTCTCCCACGCCGCCCCAAACAGGACCCAGGATCCAGCCGCCGCCGCGGCGGCTTTAGGAGCATCACTGCCGCCGCGCGGCGGTGGCGGTATTTAAAGGGGACGCAGCCTATCTGTCAGGAGTGGAGCGCGAATCGGCTCAGCCAATGCGCATGCGCGAGGCGCGAGCGGTTTCTTCCTCCACAGTGGTTCCCACGGTTGTCTTAGAAACCAGGCCCCGAGGCTTGGCAGAGCAGTAGCCCTCCGTGGCAGTGCTTGGGTGTCGAGGCTCTGAGGCTAAGGCCTCACCTCTCCACGGGGTCGAAGGGAATGACTACGGATGCCAGGAGTCGCAAAGGGCCGACCATGATGATGAAACCCCAGGCGGAGACGGGGGAAGCAGCAAGGGATACCAGCCTCAGGCCTGCACGGACGGTGTTGGTTGGGGTGAGTCTCCCCAAAAGTAGTGCCGCCGTCCGTGATCTCGAAGACGGGTCAGCCTGCGTGCCCCTGGGCTGCTCTTCTCTGCTGTATGACTCTGTGTGTGTGTGTGTGTGTGTGTGTGTGTGTGTGTGTGTGTGTAGGTGTCTGTGTGTGTGTCTCCCATTCTCTCTTCTCTCTCTGTCTCTCAGTCTCTGTGTGTTTCTTTCACACTGTCTGTCGGTTTGTGCCAGCCGAAGTTGCGTCAGGGCTACCAGGACGGTGTAGGATTGGGGATGTTGCGAATTTTGCAGAAACCTGTTTGCTCCTCTGGTAGGCATTTGGAAACGTGGCTTGGGTGAGGCACAGGCGGCACCCAGAACCCCCGGGTCCCAGGTGTTCTTTGATTTTCCTTGGCATTGATGGAAAGGTCACCCGTTTCCCCCTTCCACTGGCACATACCTGGACACCACCCTTTGTTTCGCCGTCGCCTCGTATGCCTCCTTTGACACACATTAACACCAACTGCTGTGGGATTGGCCAGTGACACGCATCGTCACATGGTCTCCCCCTCGGATTCGCCTGTGTTCCTCATTGCAGGTGTCCTGTAAAGCGCGGTCGGCCTTCCGGAACCCCAGGGCTTTGACAAGCCGGGCAGGCCACTGCTCTTTCAAAGGAGGAGGGAGGCAGAGGGCTGATGGATGAGTGAATTTGCAACTGATACTAGGCCTTGAGACCTATGGGATCATTCTGTGCTGCAGCGAGGCCCTGCCGGCCTGACCAGATGTGGTGAACCCATCCTGTCTCACTCGGAGAGGGCCAAAATCGCATCTCACGGGGAGTCCGGAGAACACAGCAGGCGTCCTGAAGCTCCCTCTCCCTCGGTGGAAGTGGGCTGAAGCAGCTCCTGAGGACAGGACCCCTGGGGGTTTGGGCCTGGGACAGGATGAGACACACGCGGGCCCCTCTCCCACGCCGCCCCAAACAGGACCCAGGATCCAGCCGCCACCGCGGCGGTTGCAGGAGCATCACTGCCGCCGCTCGGCGGTGGCGGTATTTAAAGGGGACGCAGCACATCTGTCAGGAGTGAAGGGCGAATCGGCTCAGCCAATGCGCATGCGCGAGACGCGAACGGTTTCTCCCGTCACAGTGGTTCCCACGGTTGTCTTAGAAGCCAGGCCCCGAGGCTTGGCAGAGCAGCAGCCCTCCGTGGCAGTGCTTGGGTGTCGAGGCTCTGAGGCTAAAGCCTCACCTCTCCACGGGGTGGAAGGGAACGTCTCCGGATGCCAGGAGTCGCAAAGGGCCATCCATGATGATGAAACCCCAGGCGGAGACGGGGGAAGCAGCACGGGATACCAGCCTCAGGCATGCACGGACGGTGTTGGCTGAGGTGAGTGTCCCCAAAAGTCGTGCCGCCGTCCGTGATCTCGATGACGGGTCGACCTGCGTGCCCCTGGGCTGCTCTCCTCTGCTGTATGACTCTGTGTGTGTGTGTGTGTGTGTGTGTAGGTGTCTGTGTGTGTGTCTCCCATTCTCTCGTCTCTCTCTGTCTCTCAGTTTCTGTGAGTTTCTTTCCCACTGTCTGTGGGTTTGTGCCAGTCGAAGTTACGTCAGGGCTATCAGGTAGGTGGAAGATTGGGGGTGTTGCGAATTTTGCAGAAACCTCTTTGCTCCTCTGGTAGGCATTTGAAAACGTGGCTTGGGTGAGGCACAGGCGTCACCCCCAACCCCCGGGTCCCAGGTGTTCTTTGATTTTCCTTGGCATTGATGGAAAGGTCACCCGTTTCCCCCATCCACCGGCACATACGTGGACACCACCCTTTGTTTCACCGTCGCACCGTATGCCTCCGGTGACGCAGATTAACACCAACTGCTGTGGGATTGGCCAGTACCACCCGTGGTCACATGGTCACCCCCTCTGATTCGCCTCTGTTCCTCATTGCAGGTTTCCTGTAAAGCGCGGTCGGCTTTCCGGAATCCCAGGGCTTTTAGAAGCCGGGCAGGCCACTGCTCTTTCAAAGGAGGAGGGAGGCAGAGGGCTGATGGATGAGTGAATTTGCAACTGATACTAGGCCTTGAGACCTATGGGATCATTGTGTGCTGCAGCCAGGCCCTGCTGGCCAGACCAGATATGGTGAGCCCATCCTGTCTCACTCGGAGAGGGCCAAAATGGGATCTCAAGGGGAGTCCGGAGAACACAGCAGGCGTCCTGAAGCTCCCGCTCCCTCGGTGGAAGTGGGCTCAAGGAGCTCCTGAGGACAGGACCCCTGGGGGTTTGGGCCTGGGACAGGACGAGACACCCGCGGGCCCCTCTCCCACGCCGCCCCAAACAGGACCCAGGATCCAGCCGCCGCCGCGGCGGCTTTAGGAGCATCACTGCCGCCGCGCGGCGGTGGCGGTATTTAAAGGGGACGCAGCCTATCTGTCAGGAGTGGAGCGCGAATCGGCTCAGCCAATGCGCATGCGCGAGGCGCGAGCGGTTTCTTCCTCCACAGTGGTTCCCACGGTTGTCTTAGAAACCAGGCCCCGAGGCTTGGCAGAGCAGTAGCCCTCCGTGGCAGTGCTTGGGTGTCGAGGCTCTGAGGCTAAGGCCTCACCTCTCCACGGGGTCGAAGGGAATGACTACGGATGCCAGGAGTCGCAAAGGGCCGACCATGATGATGAAACCCCAGGCGGAGACGGGGGAAGCAGCAAGGGATACCAGCCTCAGGCCTGCACGGACGGTGTTGGTTGGGGTGAGTCTCCCCAAAAGTAGTGCCGCCGTCCGTGATCTCGAAGACGGGTCAGCCTGCGTGCCCCTGGGCTGCTCTTCTCTGCTGTATGACTCTGTGTGTGTGTGTGTGTGTGTGTGTGTGTGTGTGTGTGTGTGTGTGTGTGTAGGTGTCTGTGTGTGTGTCTCCCATTCTCTCTTCTCTCTCTGTCTCTCAGTCTCTGTGTGTTTCTTTCACACTGTCTGTCGGTTTGTGCCAGCCGAAGTTGCGTCAGGGCTACCAGGACGGTGTAGGATTGGGGATGTTGCGAATTTTGCAGAAACCTGTTTGCTCCTCTGGTAGGCATTTGGAAACGTGGCTTGGGTGAGGCACAGGCGGCACCCAGAACCCCCGGGTCCCAGGTGTTCTTTGATTTTCCTTGGCATTGATGGAAAGGTCACCCGTTTCCCCCTTCCACTGGCACATACCTGGACACCACCCTTTGTTTCGCCGTCGCCTCGTATGCCTCCTTTGACACACATTAACACCAACTGCTGTGGGATTGGCCAGTGACACGCATCGTCACATGGTCTCCCCCTCGGATTCGCCTGTGTTCCTCATTGCAGGTGTCCTGTAAAGCGCGGTCGGCCTTCCGGAACCCCAGGGCTTTGACAAGCCGGGCAGGCCACTGCTCTTTCAAAGGAGGAGGGAGGCAGAGGGCTGATGGATGAGTGAATTTGCAACTGATACTAGGCCTTGAGACCTATGGGATCATTCTGTGCTGCAGCGAGGCCCTGCCGGCCTGACCAGATGTGGTGAACCCATCCTGTCTCACTCGGAGAGGGCCAAAATCGCATGTCACGGGGAGTCCGGAGAACACAGCAGGCGTCCTGAAGCTCCCTCTCCCTCGGTGGAAGTGGGCTGAAGCAGCTCCTGAGGACAGGACCCCTGGGGGTTTGGGCCTGGGACAGGATGAGACACACGCGGGCCCCTCTCCCACGCCGCCCCAAACAGGACCCAGGATCCAGCCGCCACCGCGGCGGTTGCAGGAGCATCACTGCCGCCGCTCGGCGGTGGCGGTATTTAAAGGGGACGCAGCACATCTGTCAGGAGTGAAGGGCGAATCGGCTCAGCCAATGCGCATGCGCGAGACGCGAACGGTTTCTCCCGTCACAGTGGTTCCCACGGTTGTCTTAGAAGCCAGGCCCCGAGGCTTGGCAGAGCAGCAGCCCTCCGTGGCAGTGCTTGGGTGTCGAGGCTCTGAGGCTAAAGCCTCACCTCTCCACGGGGTGGAAGGGAACGTCTCCGGATGCCAGGAGTCGCAAAGGGCCATCCATGATGATGAAACCCCAGGCGGAGACGGGGGAAGCAGCACGGGATACCAGCCTCAGGCATGCACGGACGGTGTTGGCTGAGGTGAGTGTCCCCAAAAGTCGTGCCGCCGTCCGTGATCTCGATGACGGGTCGACCTGCGTGCCCCTGGGCTGCTCTCCTCTGCTGTATGACTCTGTGTGTGTGTGTGTGTGTGTGTGTAGGTGTCTGTGTGTGTGTCTCCCATTCTCTCGTCTCTCTCTGTCTCTCAGTTTCTGTGAGTTTCTTTCCCACTGTCTGTGGGTTTGTGCCAGTCGAAGTTACGTCAGGGCTATCAGGTAGGTGGAAGATTGGGGGTGTTGCGAATTTTGCAGAAACCTCTTTGCTCCTCTGGTAGGCATTTGAAAACGTGGCTTGGGTGAGGCACAGGCGTCACCCCCAACCCCCGGGTCCCAGGTGTTCTTTGATTTTCCTTGGCATTGATGGAAAGGTCACCCGTTTCCCCCATCCACCGGCACATACGTGGACACCACCCTTTGTTTCACCGTCGCACCGTATGCCTCCGGTGACGCAGATTAACACCAACTGCTGTGGGATTGGCCAGTACCACCCGTGGTCACATGGTCACCCCCTCTGATTCGCCTCTGTTCCTCATTGCAGGTTTCCTGTAAAGCGCGGTCGGCTTTCCGGAATCCCAGGGCTTTTAGAAGCCGGGCAGGCCACTGCTCTTTCAAAGGAGGAGGGAGGCAGAGGGCTGATGGATGAGTGAATTTGCAACTGATACTAGGCCTTGAGACCTATGGGATCATTCTGTGCTGCAGCCAGGCCCTGCTGGCCAGACCAGATATGGTGAGCCCATCCTGTCTCACTCGGAGAGGGCCAAAATGGGATCTCAAGGGGAGTCCGGAGAACACAGCAGGCGTCCTGAAGCTCCCGCTCCCTCGGTGGAAGTGGGCTCAAGGAGCTCCTGAGGACAGGACCCCTGGGGGTTTGGGCCTGGGACAGGACGAGACACCCGCGGGCCCCTCTCCCACGCCGCCCCAAACAGGACCCAGGATCCAGCCGCCGCCGCGGCGGCTTTAGGAGCATCACTGCCGCCGCGCGGCGGTGGCGGTATTTAAAGGGGACGCAGCCTATCTGTCAGGAGTGGAGCGCGAATCGGCTCAGCCAATGCGCATGCGCGAGGCGCGAGCGGTTTCTTCCTCCACAGTGGTTCCCACGGTTGTCTTAGAAACCAGGCCCCGAGGCTTGGCAGAGCAGTAGCCCTCCGTGGCAGTGCTTGGGTGTCGAGGCTCTGAGGCTAAGGCCTCACCTCTCCACGGGGTCGAAGGGAATGACTACGGATGCCAGGAGTCGCAAAGGGCCGACCATGATGATGAAACCCCAGGCGGAGACGGGGGAAGCAGCAAGGGATACCAGCCTCAGGCCTGCACGGACGGTGTTGGTTGGGGTGAGTCTCCCCAAAAGTAGTGCCGCCGTCCGTGATCTCGAAGACGGGTCAGCCTGCGTGCCCCTGGGCTGCTCTTCTCTGCTGTATGACTCTGTGTGTGTGTGTGTGTGTGTGTGTGTGTGTGTGTGTGTGTGTGTGTAGGTGTCTGTGTGTGTGTCTCCCATTCTCTCTTCTCTCTCTGTCTCTCAGTCTCTGTGTGTTTCTTTCACACTGTCTGTCGGTTTGTGCCAGCCGAAGTTGCGTCAGGGCTACCAGGACGGTGTAGGATTGGGGATGTTGCGAATTTTGCAGAAACCTGTTTGCTCCTCTGGTAGGCATTTGGAAACGTGGCTTGGGTGAGGCACAGGCGGCACCCAGAACCCCCGGGTCCCAGGTGTTCTTTGATTTTCCTTGGCATTGATGGAAAGGTCACCCGTTTCCCCCTTCCACTGGCACATACCTGGACACCACCCTTTGTTTCGCCGTCGCCTCGTATGCCTCCTTTGACACACATTAACACCAACTGCTGTGGGATTGGCCAGTGACACGCATCGTCACATGGTCTCCCCCTCGGATTCGCCTGTGTTCCTCATTGCAGGTGTCCTGTAAAGCGCGGTCGGCCTTCCGGAACCCCAGGGCTTTGACAAGCCGGGCAGGCCACTGCTCTTTCAAAGGAGGAGGGAGGCAGAGGGCTGATGGATGAGTGAATTTGCAACTGATACTAGGCCTTGAGACCTATGGGATCATTCTGTGCTGCAGCGAGGCCCTGCCGGCCTGACCAGATGTGGTGAACCCATCCTGTCTCACTCGGAGAGGGCCAAAATCGCATGTCACGGGGAGTCCGGAGAACACAGCAGGCGTCCTGAAGCTCCCTCTCCCTCGGTGGAAGTGGGCTGAAGCAGCTCCTGAGGACAGGACCCCTGGGGGTTTGGGCCTGGGACAGGATGAGACACACGCGGGCCCCTCTCCCACGCCGCCCCAAACAGGACCCAGGATCCAGCCGCCACCGCGGCGGTTGCAGGAGCATCACTGCCGCCGCTCGGCGGTGGCGGTATTTAAAGGGGACGCAGCACATCTGTCAGGAGTGAAGGGCGAATCGGCTCAGCCAATGCGCATGCGCGAGACGCGAACGGTTTCTCCCGTCACAGTGGTTCCCACGGTTGTCTTAGAAGCCAGGCCCCGAGGCTTGGCAGAGCAGCAGCCCTCCGTGGCAGTGCTTGGGTGTCGAGGCTCTGAGGCTAAAGCCTCACCTCTCCACGGGGTGGAAGGGAACGTCTCCGGATGCCAGGAGTCGCAAAGGGCCATCCATGATGATGAAACCCCAGGCGGAGACGGGGGAAGCAGCACGGGATACCAGCCTCAGGCATGCACGGACGGTGTTGGCTGAGGTGAGTGTCCCCAAAAGTCGTGCCGCCGTCCATGATCTCGATGACGGGTCGACCTGCGTGCCCCTGGGCTGCTCTCCTCTGCTGTATGACTCTGTGTGTGTGTGTGTGTGTGTGTGTGTAGGTGTCTGTGTGTGTGTCTCCCATTCTCTCGTCTCTCTCTGTCTCTCAGTTTCTGTGAGTTTCTTTCCCACTGTCTGTGGGTTTGTGCCAGTCGAAGTTACGTCAGGGCTATCAGGTAGGTGGAAGATTGGGGGTGTTGCGAATTTTGCAGAAACCTCTTTGCTCCTCTGGTAGGCATTTGAAAACGTGGCTTGGGTGAGGCACAGGCGTCACCCCCAACCCCCGGGTCCCAGGTGTTCTTTGATTTTCCTTGGCATTGATGGAAAGGTCACCCGTTTCCCCCATCCACCGGCACATACGTGGACACCACCCTTTGTTTCACCGTCGCACCGTATGCCTCCGGTGACGCAGATTAACACCAACTGCTGTGGGATTGGCCAGTACCACCCGTGGTCACATGGTCACCCCCTCTGATTCGCCTCTGTTCCTCATTGCAGGTTTCCTGTAAAGCGCGGTCGGCTTTCCGGAATCCCAGGGCTTTTAGAAGCCGGGCAGGCCACTGCTCTTTCAAAGGAGGAGGGAGGCAGAGGGCTGATGGATGAGTGAATTTGCAACTGATACTAGGCCTTGAGACCTATGGGATCATTCTGTGCTGCAGCCAGGCCCTGCTGGCCAGACCAGATATGGTGAGCCCATCCTGTCTCACTCGGAGAGGGCCAAAATGGGATCTCAAGGGGAGTCCGGAGAACACAGCAGGCGTCCTGAAGCTCCCGCTCCCTCGGTGGAAGTGGGCTCAAGGAGCTCCTGAGGACAGGACCCCTGGGGGTTTGGGCCTGGGACAGGACGAGACACCCGCGGGCCCCTCTCCCACGCCGCCCCAAACAGGACCCAGGATCCAGCCGCCGCCGCGGCGGCTTTAGGAGCATCACTGCCGCCGCGCGGCGGTGGCGGTATTTAAAGGGGACGCAGCCTATCTGTCAGGAGTGGAGCGCGAATCGGCTCAGCCAATGCGCATGCGCGAGGCGCGAGCGGTTTCTTCCTCCACAGTGGTTCCCACGGTTGTCTTAGAAACCAGGCCCCGAGGCTTGGCAGAGCAGTAGCCCTCCGTGGCAGTGCTTGGGTGTCGAGGCTCTGAGGCTAAGGCCTCACCTCTCCACGGGGTCGAAGGGAATGACTACGGATGCCAGGAGTCGCAAAGGGCCGACCATGATGATGAAACCCCAGGCGGAGACGGGGGAAGCAGCAAGGGATACCAGCCTCAGGCCTGCACGGACGGTGTTGGTTGGGGTGAGTCTCCCCAAAAGTAGTGCCGCCGTCCGTGATCTCGAAGACGGGTCAGCCTGCGTGCCCCTGGGCTGCTCTTCTCTGCTGTATGACTCTGTGTGTGTGTGTGTGTGTGTGTGTGTGTGTGTGTGTGTGTAGGTGTCTGTGTGTGTGTCTCCCATTCTCTCTTCTCTCTCTGTCTCTCAGTCTCTGTGTGTTTCTTTCACACTGTCTGTCGGTTTGTGCCAGCCGAAGTTGCGTCAGGGCTACCAGGACGGTGTAGGATTGGGGATGTTGCGAATTTTGCAGAAACCTGTTTGCTCCTCTGGTAGGCATTTGGAAACGTGGCTTGGGTGAGGCACAGGCGGCACCCAGAACCCCCGGGTCCCAGGTGTTCTTTGATTTTCCTTGGCATTGATGGAAAGGTCACCCGTTTCCCCCTTCCACTGGCACATACCTGGACACCACCCTTTGTTTCGCCGTCGCCTCGTATGCCTCCTTTGACACACATTAACACCAACTGCTGTGGGATTGGCCAGTGACACGCATCGTCACATGGTCTCCCCCTCGGATTCGCCTGTGTTCCTCATTGCAGGTGTCCTGTAAAGCGCGGTCGGCCTTCCGGAACCCCAGGGCTTTGACAAGCCGGGCAGGCCACTGCTCTTTCAAAGGAGGAGGGAGGCAGAGGGCTGATGGATGAGTGAATTTGCAACTGATACTAGGCCTTGAGACCTATGGGATCATTCTGTGCTGCAGCGAGGCCCTGCCGGCCTGACCAGATGTGGTGAACCCATCCTGTCTCACTCGGAGAGGGCCAAAATCGCATGTCACGGGGAGTCCGGAGAACACAGCAGGCGTCCTGAAGCTCCCTCTCCCTCGGTGGAAGTGGGCTGAAGCAGCTCCTGAGGACAGGACCCCTGGGGGTTTGGGCCTGGGACAGGATGAGACACACGCGGGCCCCTCTCCCACGCCGCCCCAAACAGGACCCAGGATCCAGCCGCCACCGCGGCGGTTGCAGGAGCATCACTGCCGCCGCTCGGCGGTGGCGGTATTTAAAGGGGACGCAGCACATCTGTCAGGAGTGAAGGGCGAATCGGCTCAGCCAATGCGCATGCGCGAGACGCGAACGGTTTCTCCCGTCACAGTGGTTCCCACGGTTGTCTTAGAAGCCAGGCCCCGAGGCTTGGCAGAGCAGCAGCCCTCCGTGGCAGTGCTTGGGTGTCGAGGCTCTGAGGCTAAAGCCTCACCTCTCCACGGGGTGGAAGGGAACGTCTCCGGATGCCAGGAGTCGCAAAGGGCCATCCATGATGATGAAACCCCAGGCGGAGACGGGGGAAGCAGCACGGGATACCAGCCTCAGGCATGCACGGACGGTGTTGGCTGAGGTGAGTGTCCCCAAAAGTCGTGCCGCCGTCCGTGACCTCGATGACGGGTCGACCTGCGTGCCCCTGGGCTGCTCTCCTCTGCTGTATGACTCTGTGTGTGTGTGTGTGTGTGTGTGTAGGTGTCTGTGTGTGTGTCTCCCATTCTCTCGTCTCTCTCTGTCTCTCAGTTTCTGTGAGTTTCTTTCCCACTGTCTGTGGGTTTGTGCCAGTCGAAGTTACGTCAGGGCTATCAGGTAGGTGGAAGATTGGGGGTGTTGCGAATTTTGCAGAAACCTCTTTGCTCCTCTGGTAGGCATTTGAAAACGTGGCTTGGGTGAGGCACAGGCGTCACCCCCAACCCCCGGGTCCCAGGTGTTCTTTGATTTTCCTTGGCATTGATGGAAAGGTCACCCGTTTCCCCCATCCACCGGCACATACGTGGACACCACCCTTTGTTTCACCGTCGCACCGTATGCCTCCGGTGACGCAGATTAACACCAACTGCTGTGGGATTGGCCAGTACCACCCGTGGTCACATGGTCACCCCCTCTGATTCGCCTCTGTTCCTCATTGCAGGTTTCCTGTAAAGCGCGGTCGGCTTTCTGGAATCCCAGGGCTTTTAGAAGCCGGGCAGGCCACTGCTCTTTCAAAGGAGGAGGGAGGCAGAGGGCTGATGGATGAGTGAATTTGCAACTGATACTAGGCCTTGAGACCTATGGGATCATTCTGTGCTGCAGCCAGGCCCTGCTGGCCAGACCAGATATGGTGAGCCCATCCTGTCTCACTCGGAGAGGGCCAAAATGGGATCTCAAGGGGAGTCCGGAGAACACAGCAGGCGTCCTGAAGCTCCCGCTCCCTCGGTGGAAGTGGGCTCAAGGAGCTCCTGAGGACAGGACCCCTGGGGGTTTGGGCCTGGGACAGGACGAGACACCCGCGGGCCCCTCTCCCACGCCGCCCCAAACAGGACCCAGGATCCAGCCGCCGCCGCGGCGGCTTTAGGAGCATCACTGCCGCCGCGCGGCGGTGGCGGTATTTAAAGGGGACGCAGGCTATCTGTCAGGAGTGGAGCGCGAATCGGCTCAGCCAATGCGCATGCGCGAGGCGCGAGTGGTTTCTTCCTCCACAGTGGTTCCCACGGTTGTCTTAGAAACCAGGCCCCGAGGCTTGGCAGAGCAGTAGCCCTCCGTGGCAGTGCTTGGGTGTCGAGGCTCTGAGGCTAAGGCCTCACCTCTCCACGGGGTCGAAGGGAATGACTACGGATGCCAGGAGTCGCAAAGGGCCGACCATGATGATGAAACCCCAGGCGGAGACGGGGGAAGCAGCAAGGGATACCAGCCTCAGGCCTGCACGGACGGTGTTGGTTGGGGTGAGTCTCCCCAAAAGTAGTGCCGCCGTCCGTGATCTCGAAGACGGGTCAGCCTGCGTGCCCCTGGGCTGCTCTTCTCTGCTGTATGACTCTGTGTGTGTGTGTGTGTGTGTGTGTGTGTGTGTGTGTGTGTGTGTAGGTGTCTGTGTGTGTGTCTCCCATTCTCTCTTCTCTCTCTGTCTCTCAGTCTCTGTGTGTTTCTTTCACACTGTCTGTCGGTTTGTGCCAGCCGAAGTTGCGTCAGGGCTACCAGGACGGTGTAGGATTGGGGATGTTGCGAATTTTGCAGAAACCTGTTTGCTCCTCTGGTAGGCATTTGGAAACGTGGCTTGGGTGAGGCACAGGCGGCACCCAGAACCCCCGGGTCCCAGGTGTTCTTTGATTTTCCTTGGCATTGATGGAAAGGTCACCCGTTTCCCCCTTCCACTGGCACATACCTGGACACCACCCTTTGTTTCGCCGTCGCCTCGTATGCCTCCTTTGACACACATTAACACCAACTGCTGTGGGATTGGCCAGTGACACGCATCGTCACATGGTCTCCCCCTCGGATTCGCCTGTGTTCCTCATTGCAGGTGTCCTGTAAAGCGCGGTCGGCCTTCCGGAACCCCAGGGCTTTGACAAGCCGGGCAGGCCACTGCTCTTTCAAAGGAGGAGGGAGGCAGAGGGCTGATGGATGAGTGAATTTGCAACTGATACTAGGCCTTGAGACCTATGGGATCATTCTGTGCTGCAGCGAGGCCCTGCCGGCCTGACCAGATGTGGTGAACCCATCCTGTCTCACTCGGAGAGGGCCAAAATCGCATGTCACGGGGAGTCCGGAGAACACAGCAGGCGTCCTGAAGCTCCCTCTCCCTCGGTGGAAGTGGGCTGAAGCAGCTCCTGAGGACAGGACCCCTGGGGGTTTGGGCCTGGGACAGGATGAGACACACGCGGGCCCCTCTCCCACGCCGCCCCAAACAGGACCCAGGATCCAGCCGCCACCGCGGCGGTTGCAGGAGCATCACTGCCGCCGCTCGGCGGTGGCGGTATTTAAAGGGGACGCAGCACATCTGTCAGGAGTGAAGGGCGAATCGGCTCAGCCAATGCGCATGCGCGAGACGCGAACGGTTTCTCCCGTCACAGTGGTTCCCACGGTTGTCTTAGAAGCCAGGCCCCGAGGCTTGGCAGAGCAGCAGCCCTCCGTGGCAGTGCTTGGGTGTCGAGGCTCTGAGGCTAAAGCCTCACCTCTCCACGGGGTGGAAGGGAACGTCTCCGGATGCCAGGAGTCGCAAAGGGCCATCCATGATGATGAAACCCCAGGCGGAGACGGGGGAAGCAGCACGGGATACCAGCCTCAGGCATGCACGGACGGTGTTGGCTGAGGTGAGTGTCCCCAAAAGTCGTGCCGCCGTCCGTGATCTCGATGACGGGTCGACCTGCGTGCCCCTGGGCTGCTCTCCTCTGCTGTATGACTCTGTGTGTGTGTGTGTGTGTGTGTGTAGGTGTCTGTGTGTGTGTCTCCCATTCTCTCGTCTCTCTCTGTCTCTCAGTTTCTGTGAGTTTCTTTCCCACTGTCTGTGGGTTTGTGCCAGTCGAAGTTACGTCAGGGCTATCAGGTAGGTGGAAGATTGGGGGTGTTGCGAATTTTGCAGAAACCTCTTTGCTCCTCTGGTAGGCATTTGAAAACGTGGCTTGGGTGAGGCACAGGCGTCACCCCCAACCCCCGGGTCCCAGGTGTTCTTTGATTTTCCTTGGCATTGATGGAAAGGTCACCCGTTTCCCCCATCCACCGGCACATACGTGGACACCACCCTTTGTTTCACCGTCGCACCGTATGCCTCCGGTGACGCAGATTAACACCAACTGCTGTGGG